>NC_045427.1:127280334-127581271 GCF_902635505.1 Sarcophilus harrisii | reverse complement strand
ATATGGTAGGAACATTAGACTAATTTGTTTTTCGGGGGGGAAGAGTGGAGGAAAGTGTTCCAGAAAGCAAAAGCAAATTTAAACAGATGTCTGAATACAAATAAGAAAACTTTCTATCATCTAGATATGTCTAAGGGCAGTGAAGTGGTGTGGTAGATAGGGCATAGGAAGTCAGGAAGATCTGAATCCAACTCTGGTCTCAGATACTTATGAACCATGTGATCATGAGCAAATTACTTAAGCCATTTACCTCAGTTTCCCCATATGTAAAATGGGCTGCAGCAGGAAATGTCAAACTACTCTAGTATCTTTGTCAAAAAAAAAATCCTCAAATGGGTCACAAAAAGTCAGGATTGACTGAAATGACTGAACAACGAAAGATTTGTCTAACTACAAAATGAATGACTATTGAAGGTATTCAAACAGATGTGGATAAGCATCAGATTAAGATATTATGGAGGAGTTTTGGAAGTTGAGATTAAGGAATGTTAATAATTACAACATTAGTAACATGAACAGTAACTCATAGTGATATAATGCTTCCAGGTTTTTAAAGTTCTTTCTTTGCAAATGGCCCAGTGAGGTAGGTAGTGTAAATGTGCTTTCCATTTTGTTGGCAAGTAAACAAAACTTAGAGAATAAGTAATGCACTTTTTGGGAACATTTTAAATTTAGGTTTGTTTTATTTAAGTTTAATGTTAATTCCATGCTGTGTTTCAGTAAGAACAATGCTGATTCTGTATCTGTGGCTCTAGTCAGATATCCAGTACTACAAATTAGCTTTAAGTTACACATGACCTTTCTTCACAGCAGGGTAGTAATTTACTAATGGCTTTATACCTAGGGTGTATCCAAGATGGAATTCAGACCCAGGTCCCAAGAATTCAACTCCTATGTTCTTTTTGTCATGTTAGTCTGAATTAAGATAAGCCTGTATGATAATTTGGGAATGTATATGATTATGGACATATTCAGTAACTTTTGAAACTTTTTTTTAGGAAATAGACATGATGAATTTGTATTATTTAGCTCATGAACAAGAAAATATCCTGATATGAAACCATTTGACTGCTAGTCTTACCAATTCAGGCAGATAGAAATTATTTGACTCAATTGAGATTTTTAAAAATCATTGGATATATTAGCTTAATTTTGTTTTCTTTTTTTCGTTTGGTTTCTAGGTCAACATTTAGTTGCTCTAAATGTTAAGATGTGAAAAACCTTGAAGTCAGGAGACTCGAGTTCAAATCCAGTTTCAGACACTTAATACTTACTAGCTGTGTGACCTTGGGCAAGTCCCAATTGTCTCAGCAAAAAAAAAAAAATGCAATAAAAGTACTGGAATTTGCTTCTTGCTTTGACTTTTCCAGTAACTGATCAGATAATTTTCATAATCTTTCTTGGCTCCAATTGCCTTATTTAGAAATAAAGTAAAGAAGGAAGAGATTAGAGCACCAGGTCTTACAAAGGAAATGGGTAATGAGTAAAAGAAAGCCACAGTAGTACAAGGAAAGCGACTTCATTTTTCCTGGTCTCAGTTTCCCTCATTTCCAAAATGAAGGGTCTAGACAAGATGATTTCCAATATATTTTACAAATGTTAATATTTTATAAGCTTACAGAGGACTTCCATTGAACAAAAATTTTATGACTGATCAATGCTGATGACAAGGAAAATGGGAGATTCCTAAAGAGACAAATATGGTGTAAAAGTATTGAGTTTAAATCCATAATATACATGTGCAGAACATATAAACAGGAGCATGTAATTGAAGAATATAAAAGAGTTACATAGACCTATAAGAAAAATGTCAAGAAGACCAACATTCTTAGTAAAGTAAGGCTTTTGAAGAGTCTTAGGGATAATGAAAGGGACTTGTCTAATTATATCTGAGCAAGCAAAAGAACAAAGAAAGAAAAGACCTATTTCTTAGGATAGTTAAGATAATAATAACAGATGTCCTAGGAAAAGAATAACTATTCTATTTCTTTTTTACTCTTCACTTTTCTGTCAAGCACTATCTTTAGAATTGAAAGGATAGAATAAACATGGTGAAAATTAATTGAAACTGGATATAGTAAGAGAATAACTCTTAAGTTTGTTTAATTCTCTTGACCTCAATAGGTTGGAGATTATCCTCCAGGGCACAGAAGCAATAGGTAGATGATAGTGAATGAATGTTAAATAATGAACTTTGAGGAAAATGGAAAAGGTGATAAAATATTGGACAAATGTGGTTGTGATTACCCTGAAAGAAAGTGGTGGTTGTTGTTTAATAGTTTCAGTGATGTCTGATTATCCATGACTTTTTTGGGGATTTTCCTGGCACAGATATTAGAATACTTTGCCATTTCCTTTTCCAGTCAAAGGAAATAGATTTTACATGTCCAAAGTGGGCTGCTCCAGATGGTGAGAGAATCTCAAATTATTTTTCTATGAAGATATATGAAGTGTTAGGAATAGAGAAGTCTTTGGGAATTTCAAATCAACGTGTCATAGAGAGGTCATAATCTTTCCCTACAAACTTAAGCCTTTTCTAGACATCCCTATTATTATTTAGTGCATTTTTATCCTCAGTCATCCAGACTAGCATGTTCATGTCTTTCTTGAGTCTTCAAACTCATTCATCCTATATATCCAAATCCATCATCAAATCCAGCTATGCTACCTACTTATGATTCTTCACACATCTATCCCCTGTCTTCCTGCCTTTGTATGGACTGTATACTGCTCCTGCAATGCTCTTAGCTTATCTGGCTCCCTTTATTGTCATGCTCAAATCCTCCCATTTTTGAGGAACTCTTTATTGTTCCCCTACTGATTTCCACTCAGAGGTTGCCTTTAATGTACTCTGTGTATATTTTGTATGTCCTAGTTAATTTACATGTTGTGTCCCCCATGAGGATGAGAGCTGCTCGAAGTCAGGGACAATTTTGCTCTTTTATATCTCTAGTGCTATATAATAGTACCTAGTACATAGTAATTATTTAATAAATGCTTGTTGACCAATTGACTTATTGATTGACGAGATTTACTATTATGGAGGTAGGAGGGTAGATTTATTCTGTGACCTACCTGAGGGCAGAATAAAGGGTCAGTTATTTTAAGCCTCAATCGACTTCTCTGGAAGGCAGCATTTGCCAATGCTTAGAAGTGTCCAGTATGGAATATGCTGCCTTTGAGGCAGTCTGTGCTCATTATCAGAGAAGTTTAAGGAGCAGCTTGATGATAAATTGTGAAAGACAATGGGAGATAAACCTGTGAATTGAGTGACAAGTTGTTCATATACTCTAAGGTCTTTTCTGAAATTCTGTGATCATAGGTAATTTTTGCTCTACAATTCTGCAATTCCTCTGTCTCCCATACAACACCACTGCAATGGTTCATGCAGCCATTTCTAGGGGTTCAGAAAATTGGAAAACAGCTGGTTATTCAATAGGAAGGAGGTAGTCGGGGAGAAACTACATCAAGTGGTAGGACAGATCAGATTAACAACACAAAACTGTAATAAAGTCTCAAGGAGAAAGAGATGGGGCTCAGGATGAGGATGTCCAAGAGGAGAAATGGAGGTGTGCAAGGAGCAACATATCTTCCCTTCATGTATTTTCCATTTCACTTGTATTACACTCTGGCAGCTTTAGTCAAAAGCATTTTACCAATTTCTTTTCTCCCCTAAAAGTAAAAGACTAAGTGCTTAGATCTATGGTGTGTATATATATGTATATACATGTACATGTATATTATATGTACACATGTGTATATATGTCATGTATATGTGCTGTTCATATATGCATATGTGTGTATACATTTATCATAAGCTTGGAGTGTTAGAAGTAAAATGAATTAAAATTGGAGGTCAAAGAGTCCAAACCTCTCATTTAGGAAAAGAGCAAATCAAGGCCATGGGAATTTAGGCCACCTATGTATAAGGCTCAGAAACTGAATTTGAATCCTAGAAGTTAACCAGGTGAGATACTGCCTCCTATCCTAATCAGATATTGTTTCCTAAAAATCATTGACAGTTGTTCACCTAGTCTCTGCTTTAAGACCTTTAGTGAAAGGGAGTTTGGTGCTTTCTGAAGCAATGTATTCTGCCTTAGGGTAGATAGAATTGTGAGAAAATGTTTCCTTCTATGAAGCTTAGATCATGCTCTTAGTCACTTCTACTACTTATTCTTCCTAATCCTGTCCTCTGGGGCCATAAAGATTTAGTCTAGTCCATGTTATAACCTTTTAATTATTTAAACGAGGGAATGAAAATAATTTATTAAGCCAATATTATATTATTCATTAATGTTATATATGATATATAATATTATATTATATTATTTATTAAGCTAATATTATATTGTTAGCACATGATATTATTATGTGCTAATAACTCTTGTAGGAGTGCTATGGTTTCCTAAATTTCCAAAGTCTTCTCTTCTGAATATTAAACATGCCCAGTTTCCTAATATGACATGGTTTTGAATCGCCCTCAAGTTCCTGCTCATCCCATCCTTTAAACATATACTAACTTTTCAGTTTCTTTTCTAAAACTAGGAACCAAAAACTGAACAACATTCCAAATAGACTCTGACCAAGGCAGAGGACAGTGGGGCAAAAATCTCCTTTTTATATAGATACTTTTTTGTTTTGGGTGTAACCTAAGCTAACTTGACTTTCATGTCATACTCTTGAGAAATGTTGAGCTTGCAGTCCACTAAAATTTTTCTTTAGAAGTTGAAGTTATGTTGATTGGCTTTTTGGAACCTGGGTGAGGCAGGGAGGGAGGGAGGGAAAAAGAAATGAAGGAGACAGAGGTAAGGAGGAGAAAGAGAGAGACAAAAGAGAGGGGGGAGGGAAAGGAGAACAAAGGAGGGAGAGAAAAAAAGAGGAGGGAAGAGAGAGAGAGAGAGAGAGAGAGAGAGAGAGAGAGAGAGAGAGAGAGAGAGAGAGAGAAGGGAGGGGGAATAGGGAGAGAGATGCTATAGTTCAGTGTTAACATATGACTGCAATGCTCATTCTTAGCACACTATGGTACATGATATTAAGGAAGAATGGCAGATCTAATTCAGCCTTCCACCTCTCAGTATAGCAACTGAACTCGGGGACTTAATTTTACTTTGCTTAGAGGCAGTAGATTTCAGTTCAATTTATTTGAGTAGAAGAGTTATCCAGACTTCTTGTTTCTTTTGGGAACAGAACACACAGTTAGGTGTTTTTATGAGAATAAAAAAGATTCCCTGTGACCTAGTTTGGAACCATAGCAAAGAAGCTAGATGACACAGTCAAAGAAGCACTGACTTGGAGTTCAGGAAAACCTGAATTCAAATCGAGCCTCAGATATCCTCTTGTGTGATTCTTGCCTCAGTTTCCTCAACTGTAAAATGGGGATCATAATAATATCTATCTTATAGAGTTGTTGTGAAGATCATGTAATATTTGTAAAACATTCAGAATAGTGCCTGGAACCTGATAGATACTATATCTCCTTTTTCACCTTCCCCACAAACAATAGTAGCGAGATTGAAGGAAACTATAGTCAAAAGTTTTTCACTTCCTCTCTGGTACCTGTGTTACCTGCAACAGCCACTTAATCTTTCTCAGCCCCAGTTTCCTCTGCTATAACATGACAATGAATTGTATGACCTTTGAAGTTCTTCCCATTTCCCAATCTATAAACTTATGATCATATTTTCCTAAAGCTATAGGGAAGTAGTTTTTAACCTTTTCTAATATCTGACCTTTTCCATGAAAAAAAAATTTTCCATGGAAAATTTGTAAATTCTTACTTGATATATGATCAATATTGAGCGATTGAGAAAATGTATAATGATAAAATATAGGCTAAATCATATAGGACAAAATCATTCTAAATGATTTTTATTTTATTAGTTATGGTAGCATCTACATACTTTTGAAAATATCAGTACATATATAAAGGAAGCATTTTTAATCTACATCCTTGATTATTTATATATTCACATTATAAAAGTCTTTATGATCCTTTCAAGGTCAATAAAGGTCACAAGTTGGGAACTACAGGTATGAATTGTTACTCTTCTTGCAGTGTAAATTCTCTGAGGTCAGGAACTTTTATTTTTGTGTTTTATAGCCTACACCTAACACTTTAGTTGGTGCTAAATAAATATTTGTTAATTGATAAATAAACCAGGATTATGAAATCTTACTCAAAAGTTATAGCAATAGCAGAACAATAGATTCATTTCTAATTTTTTTCTATTAATTTTATTTTAGCCAGATGAAGTCCCCTGACTTGGACCCGGATTTGTTTACAGAAAGTTACTGCAAGGTGTGCAGTGCTCAGCTGATCTCTGAATCTCAGCGTGTGGCACATTATGAGGTCAGTACTTGTTTTTCATTCACAGCATAAAGTTCTAAGAAAGAGCAATATTAAGATGGCAGGAAAAGATAATGACAAATGTTGGAGAGGATGTGGGAAAACTGGGAAACTAATACATTATTGGTGGAGTTGTGAACCAATCCAGCCATTCTGGAGAGTAGTTTGAAACTATGTTCAAAGGACTATCAAACTGTGCATACCCTTTGATCCAGCAAAGTTACAAACTACCAATAAGTTTTGGATTATATCCCAAAGAAATCTTAAAGAAGAGAAAGGGACTTGTATGTGCAAGAATGTTTGTGGCAGCCCTTTTCGTAGTGCCTAGTAACTGGAAATTGAATGGATCCCATCAGATGGAGAATGGCTGAATAAACTGTGGTATGTGAATATTATGGAATATTATTGTTCGGTAAGAAATGACCAGCAGGAGGATTTCAGAAAGGCCTGGAGAGACTGACAGGAACTGATGCTGAGTGAAATGAGTAGGACCAGGAGATTGTTGTACATGGCAACAACAAGATTATACAATGATCAATTCTGATGGACGTGGCTCTCTTTAACAATGAGATGATTCAAATCACTTCCACTTGTTCATTGTTGAAGAAAGCCATCTACACTCAGAGAGAGAACCATGGGAACAGAGTGTGGACCACAACATAGCATTTCCACTCTTTCTGTTATTGTTTGTTTGCATTTTTGTTTTCCTTCTTGGGTTTTTTTTCTTTCTAGATCTGATTTTTCTTGTGCAGCAAGAAATATGTATAGATATATTGGATTTAATATATATTTTAACATATTTAACACATATTGGTTTACCTGCCATCTAGGGGAGGGGGTGGGGGAAAGGAGGGAAAAATTTGGAACAGAAGATTTTGCAAGGGTCAGTGTTGAAAAATTACCCCTGCATATGTTTTGTAAATAAAAAGTTATAATAATAAAAAAAAGAACAGTATTTCATTTGGCTCTGAGGAAGTGCAACAATCTTTAGAATGCTCCCTTCTCAACCATGGACCCAGCATCAAGGGCACATGATGGATATCCAGTTAAAAACTGACAGCAAAGGTGATCTGGAAGAAATAGGAAAAGCCTCTTATCTTAACAATACTCTCTTCTCACTTATTCACTCATGCTTTACATTTATTTGCCAGGAGAAAAAAATTTAAAATCCCCACCTACAACAATGTCTTCATCTCTAAAATGATTGAGTTGAACTAAGTAATTTTGAGATTCCTCCTGGTTCTAAATATGGTTCTGTGATTCTTTTGTACTAGTCATGGTATAGTGTAGTGGGAAGAATACTAAACTTGGAGTCTGTGGAAATTGGGTTTAAATCCTGCTTATGATACTACTTTTGTCACCATGAGCAAGTCATTTTAAAGAGCTCATATTCTAATGGAGGAAATTAAATACAAATAACTAGGTATGCATAAAATAAGTACAAAGTAGATGGAAGGTAATCTCAGGACATTAGCAGCTGAGGGTATTGGAAAAGATTTTGTGCAGAAGATAATACTTGGGTCATAAAGAATGGTAAGGAAACCAGGAATCAGAGATCAATAAGGACATAGAGCATTTCAGGCATTGGAGATAGCCAATGGAAAAGCATGTGGATGGATGAGATAGAATATCATTTTCAGTGACATTTTTGAATATGCCAGTCTTATTGGATCATAGATACATTGAAAGATTTAGTGTAAGAAGTCAGAAAAGTTAGGATTAGGGTTAGAGTTAGAGAGGGATCATGAAAGGTTTTAAATGCCAAATAGAGGAGAATATATCTAGGTTCTGGAATCACAAGAATGCATTTAGAAGTGAAGTGACATAGTCAAGCCTATACTTTAGAACTATTACCAGTTGAATGGAGGATGGATTGTAGTGGAGAGAGACGTGGGGGAAAGAAACCAACCAGAAAACATCACAAATATTCAGGAGAGAGTTGATGGAAGCCTAGATTAGGATGGTGGGAAGATATGAGAAGTTATGTGAAAGATCTGATGAAGTAGAAACAAAATTTAATAATAATTGGAAAAAAGGGGTTGAGTGTGAGGCGTATAAGTTGATAAAAAGTTTCTGAACCTGTTTGAGAGGATGGCACCTTGGACAGTGAGAGGATAATTTTAAACAAGGGAGGGACTGGGGAGAAATATAAACAAGTTTTGTTTTGGAGTTTGAAATTCTTACAGGACATCCAGCTTGAGATATTCAAGAAGTTGTAGGTGTATGACACAGGTAGCTAGCAGAGAAACTAGGGTTGGATCTTCACATCTGGAAGTCCATTGCATAGAAATGAGCATTGAACATATGGATTTTGATGAGGTGACCAAATGAGGGGTCTGTGTGTATGAATATGTGTGTGTATGCGAGAGACAGAGACAGAGAGAGAGACAGAGACAGAGAAAGAAACAGAGAGATAGAGACAGAAAGAAAGTCTTGGAGAAAATTCACCATTTGTGGAAGAACCAGAGAAGGCACTTAAAATACATAGTCAGGGGGAAAACTAGCATTTTTTCTTTCTTTTTTCTTCTTCTACCTTCTCTTCTTCCTCAGGATACTTCCTATAGCTGTTGTTTGATTATGGGCAATCACACTCAACTTCTAAATACACTGCTAGGACACTTGGTTGCCAAGTAACCAAAAAATCTTTTGATATTTCCTCTCTCCTCACAAATGTTCATCTTACAAGAAATTTGTAAAATCATTTGAAGGGTTCTTTTTTCCCACTAAGTAGTTAGGAAGGCCTGAGTTCAAATCCAATTTCAGAAATCTCCCAATTGTGTGACTCTAGGCAAGACATTAACCTCCCTTTGCTTGAATCTTTGCAACTTTAAAATGAGGATAATAATAAAGCACCTACCTTTCAGAGTTGCTGTGAAGATCAAGTGAGATAATATTTATAAATAGCTCATTGTCTGGAACATTATAAGCCCTTAATAAATCCCTCCTTCCTCTTCTTTGGGGTTCAAATTCTCCACATGGAGGGATTTTTAGAATAAATAATCTCTTAGGTCACTTCCCATTTTAAAATTCAGTATAAAGTCCTATGAGGAACAGGCTCAAGTAGGGAAGCAATTTGATAAAGTGGAAAGAATATTTGTTAGTTAAAGGACTTGGAGTTCACATCCTCTCTTTATGCTTATTGGCTGCATAATTTGGGGCAAGTCACTCAGTCTCTTTGGATTTCAGTTTCCTCATCAGTCAAATGAGCAAATTGAACAAGTTGGTCCTGAAACTTTTTTAAGTTCTTGAGCTATGATGTTGTAATTAAGTGACATCAGAAATTTGATTATGTACATGGCATGGTGGGAAAAAGTATGAAGGTATTTCTTGGCTTAGGGATGGTGCTACCAAAATAAAAAGATGTTGTAGGTAATGAGTAGTGGTAGAAAGGACACTAAATAGGGAGAGAAGGGAGCTCCTGTGAAAGAGGTATGACTTGGTTTGCATTTTGATGAGGGTTGGTCCAGACTGAATCCCTTTTGTTTTCCAAAGAATCTATCAGTGGAAACATGAGATCCCAAGTGTAACAGCTCGGGAGTTATTTTTGATTGGCGAGTGAGCCAGCAACTTTTGTGTTGTCTGTTAAGTCTGACAAATGCCTGATGTGACAATCTTTGCCATGGCTTAGCAGAGCCAATATTTTTGATGAAGGCAAAAATAATTTACTCTTCAAATGATGATTCCACAAATTTCTTGTAAGATGAACATTTGTGAGGGAGAAAAAAGATGGCAGAAGACTTTTTTTTTGTTACTTGGCAACCAAGTGTTAGGGAAAGGAAACAAAAACAAAAAAAGCAGACTCTAAATGGAGAAGAGCAGCAGGGTTTAAATAAAGAAGTGTTTTATTGTGGGGTGTATTGTGCTATCTTGCCTATGCCACATTTAAATGGTATCCTTGTGACCCTTCCCACTGTTTCTTTTGTTGTTGCCATGTGAGCTTGCCAAGTAATATCTGTGATTTGATGACAACTAGGTGAAAAAAAAAGATGTTTAAAGAAATCAAATTAGTTAGATGTGCAATTACAGAATTGCAGAATCTCAGCTTTTGAAATGTCTGAGAAGTTACCTAGTCCAAACCATATATGAGCAGAAATCCCCTCAGCAACATCCTCGACATGTGATTATCTAGAAGATATTTGAGACCCTTCAGGAAAGGGGAAACACATTATATCCTAAGAAAGCCCATTCCAGTTTTGGATAACTCCAATTTTAAGGCAGATTTTTCTATTCTTCCTGCAAGAACTACCCATTGTTAACCCTGGTTCAACCTGTCCAACCCTGGTTGAACCCAGCAGAACCAAGCAGATTAAGACCAATCCCTCTTTTTCATAGAAGCCCTTCAGGTACTTGAAAGGCAGCTAGCATGTATTCCCTAAGTCTTCTCTTGTTTAGGTTAAGCATCATTTAGTTACTTCAACTGATCTTCCTAAGGCACAATTTCCAATCTCTTATGATACTGATCACTTTTAGACTTCTAATTTCTAATTCTTAACATATTATCCTTAATCCTTGTTTTCCCTCAGTATAGTCAACAGTTGCTAATATCTCTTTCATATGTCCTTCCACTTCTCTTATAAAGCCACTATTATTATTCATATCCTTATCACCTCTCACTCAGATTATTGTGATAATTTTCTATCCTTCACACAGCTGCCAAAGTTAATTTTCCTAAAGTGCCACTTTGATCATGTCTCCTCAATCAACAAATTCCAGTGGCTTCTCATAATCTTTATAATTAAATATAAACTTCTTCCTCTATTTTATGTAAAATTCTTTATAATCTGGCCCCTTTCTTCCTAATTAGTCTTCTTAGACTTTCTTCTTCATCTCAAACTCTGTATTCCAATCATCTGGGTCTGTTTGTTGTTTTGCACACACAATGTTCTATTGTCTATCTCTGTGCCTTTGTATTGTCTATCTCCCATACCAGAAATTCACTCTCCTTATCTTCATCTCCTAGAATCCCTCCCTCCTTTTTTTTTTCCAGAACTCAGATCGAGTTCCCAATATCTTCATGAAACATCACCTACTTTCTTACCCTTCTCAAACTCTCCTTTAACTGGCTTCCAAGGAACCTTTTCCTCAGATTGTTTTATATTCATTTTGTATAAATGCCACATAAATTATACATCTTTGTATTGTCTCCCCTATTATGACACTAAGCTCCTTGAAGGGAGATGATATTTTTTCTTCATTTCCTCAACCTCATAGAAAGGGAATAGTACCTAAAGGCTTGTTGACTGATATATTAGATTCTTAATAAATGTTAAACGGATTGGATTGTCTTTGATTTCCAGTTGACACAGTCGTAGCATTACATCCTTTCGGAGGAGGAGAGAATTGCATGGAAAATATATTAGTGTTTATTGAATGTATTGGAGTACAGAAAATGTAGAAGAAATAGAAATAATGACAATAGTTATATCATTAAAAGCATGTAAGCTCTGCAATCAACACTGCTGCAAATCATCTAAACATTACAAAATTTCCCATTAAACAGGGATAAGAACAGCTGAATGATATTCCATGAAGGAGCTCTAGGCAGAGCTTAAATACTTCTGTCACTGAGACAATATAACATTCTGTCTCACCTCAAAATTCAACCAGACCAAATAAACCACTCTTTCTCCTCATGGAGCTGTGAATATAAGCTATGTCTACATGACATTCAAACAACCACTCTATTCATTGGGTGAATCAGTCAGATCGGGTTTTTAGCACTTGGCACCGTATGGATCCAGAAACTGGTTGCTTAACTTTTCAATTTTTTATTTTGGCATTATAGAGGCAGGGTGCCTTGGCATGATAGGCTCAAGGTGAAGAAGACCTCAATTCTAAACTTTCTTTTAATTTTTATTAGCTATGTGATCTGAGGCATCTTTTAACCTTGATGGGCACCCCAAGCAGTTAATTTCCTTTGCTTCACCCCCCCTCCCAAGTCAAAAATAGCTTCTCATCTGTACTAGTGGTGCTAGTTCTTATACTGGGAGTTTTCCAAACTACAAAATCAAAGATGTTTTGTATTTATTTGTTTTGGTACTATGTAAACATAGATATAGGATTGAAAAGCCTCTGTAGAAAGAACAAATCTTTTTTTTTTTTTTTTTTTTTTTTTTTTTTTTTACTTCTAACAAATACATTTTGCCCGTATTTTGTTTTACTTTACTTCTCAATGTGTTCTTTTCCATATCCCCCTTAAAGAGCCAACTCAGATGGCTAGATATAAAAGGTTTGGGGAAAACAATTCAATAATACTAATTAATCTATTGAAACATTTTAATATTAGATACAATGAATATTTATTCATTGTATATAGTTATGTGTTAAACTCTGTGCTAATCACTGAGAAAACAAAAAGAGAAAAAAACAATCTTGCTCTCAAAGAGTATCCAACCTAATAAAGGAAATGTAGTTATACTTCCTCTACAAAGAAGTAGAGGGAAAATGTTTTCTGATTTTTAGAACTAAACTTGATCATTACAGTCTTCTAACATTCAATTTCAATTGTTTGTTTTTAATTCTTGTTATTTATATTATTATATTTGTTATGTATTGATTTTCTTGTTAAGTTTATTTCACCTTGAGATAGATCATATCAGTCTTCCCATGCTTCTCTATTAATATTTATCATTTTTTATAATAAAGTAATATTTCCTTATATTTACATGCCAAAATTTGTTTAGTAATTCCTTAACTGATGGGCATCAACTTTGTTTCCAGTTCTTGGCTGTCACATAAAGTACTTTGATAATATTTTAATAGAAGCAAGGTCCTATTTAGTGCAAATAATGAATTCCATGAAGTAATCAAATATATTTAAAATTATAATTATGTAAAATATCATAATTGGGTCTACCTTAATAGAAATGGACAATGTGAATTTGAATAATATGTCCACTTCTTAGGATTTGTTAGTTACACTAATTAGTACTTACTTATATATGTGGCCTTTGTTTTTTTAATCATCAGTCTCTTTGGAATATATGTCTAATGGAGTAATCTTTACATACAAGGATTTATACATATATTTTTCTTTGCACAATTCCAAATTTCTTTTCACAAAAAAGGAAACAATTTTCTTTCTCATATTCACTTGAACAAAAAAAGTATTGTGTATCTGTTTCTCAGTGCACATAAAGTTTCATGGGAATTTAAAGAATAGATAGCATTTGGAAAGACCAAGAAAGGGAAGGCAGAGTCTTCCAGGAAGGATAATGAAACAATCAACCAATCAAAAATATTTATGTTAGGCACTGCACTAAGTATTGAGGGTATAAAAAGAGACAAAAGACAGTCCCTGCTATTAAGGAGTTTGCAGTTTAATAAAGGAGCTTATAATCTAATGATAACAAAGACACAAATTAGGAAAAGTAGTATGAGATGATAATGGATAAAGATGAGCTGGTTAGAATTTAAAGACTGTATTCTAATCATGGCCCTGTGAATGACTAGTTGGTCAAGTCACATTTCTCTTAGGATCATCATTTTCTTCATGTATAAAATGGAAGGGTATATATGGACTTTTTAAATTGTTATGGGCCAAAACTCTGAAACAAGGATTCTTACAAGGTGTTAAGTCAGTGGAATTGATAAAGAAAATGGTTATCTAGTTTTACATGGTGCTTAATAGTTCTCTAGTTCAGTACATGTACTTAGCACTTAATATAGTTCTACAAGATTCACACCTATGATAATGTAATTATAAGAGAGCGTATAAGCTGGGACAAACTCAGCCAGAGAAGACAAAGGACTGGAGGTGGGAGCTCAAGCTCTTGGAGCCAAGGAGAGAGATTCATTCCATCTTCAGTCAGACTCCTGGTGGTGGGCCTCCTGCACTTTTCCACTGAAACCAAGACTCTGGAAGGCCTCTAAGAAAGCTAGGCCCTAGGTAAGGAAACTACATTGTGAAGGAGACAATAAAGAATTTGGACTTTGGACTTTAACATATGGCTATTCTTGTGGTGATTACTCTCCTAAAAAGAAGGCTGCTCCAAAACCTCCAGAAAACCACCAAAAACATTACATTTTAGATTCCCAGACACATGAAGTAATGGACAATAGATTGGTTTTAAACTCTTTCTAGGACTTACGGATGCATATAATTCCTCATGTTGATTCATATTGTTTGTTATATAATACCTCCCATGTTGATGAATTTATGTATATCTGTTTCAAGTGAGACCCTTCAGAAATCTGCTAATCTGGTTTAATTCCCTATTTCCTTTAGTGTTTTCATCTCCCTTCCTGAGACATCAGGGAGGTGTGATCACTTCCTTTTGGGGGCTTCTCATCTCCCTGAGAAGTCAGGGAGGGCATGACCACCTATGTTCTAAAACAAAAGAAAGCAGGAGATGTTATAGGCCAGAAGTATGAAACAAGGACTCTTCCAAAATTCCATCTAGCTCTAACATCCTCTGGGTCCAAATAAGTAATTTCCCAGTGTTCAGATGCTACTTAAGTTTCAAGACTCAGTGTAATTTACCTATCCATTCCACTTCTTTGGTTACATCAACTCACAATGGAGTCTTTGTCCTGTGAATAACAGATCATGGATTCATGGATTATTAGGGTTGGTAGAGACTTTATATCATCAACTCCAACTCCCTTATTTACCAGTGATGAACTAGAGAGATGAACTTGTCCAAGGTGATGAAGCCAGTTAGAAACTTTAATTCTAGTTTAGATCAGACACGGATTCTAATCCAGTACTCTGATATCTACTATGTTGTCCGTACTTCTCTTATAAAAGTTATATGGTCATAACACAGTTTGCCAGTCAACAAACATTTATTAAGCACTTATTATATGGAGGTGGCTAGATGGCTCAGTGAATAGAACATTGTATCTGGAGTCAAGAAAACTTTATTTCAAACCTGATCACTGAATGGGTGTTGACTCAATCAAACTGAGACAGGTTAAAGACTTTAGCTTAAAAAGGCATAGGTCTCCCACTGCATCCAGGACTATCTCTAGTCATCTTGATCTGTACTTTATCACTAGAGCAAATGGCTCTGGAGGACAAAGTGAGACTGGTGATGTTGCACAGCCGTCCATCACTTAAATCCAGTTCACTCACATGTCATCTCACATGTCATAGCATTGCTTTCCCTGATGTCCTGGTCTTCTTCAAGAATGAAGGACAAACAACAACAACAGGAGCTGGGCACTTAACTTTTGTCTTAATTCACCAGAGAAGAAAATGGCAAACCACTCAAATATCTTTGCTAAGAAAATCCCATGGATATTGTGGCCCATGAGATTGTGAAAAATCAGACACGAGCGAACAACAATATTCCAGACATTGTGCTAAGTGCTGGTATGCAAGAAATTTACCCCTCAAAGGAAAACAAAATTAAAACCAAAAGAAGAATATATTATTGTTGGAGAGATAACATGAAAATAAACTAGACATGCAAAATATTCATTGAATAAAACACGAGCATCTGGTGGGCCCTGGGAAAGGTCTTTTGCAGAAGGTAAGATTTGAACTGAGTCTTAAGGGAAGACAGGGAAATTAAGAGTCAGCAGTAAGAGTGTAGAGTATTCCAAGCAGAGAAGACAGCTATTGTAATGTCATGAGATGAGAGATGGAATGACATATTCTAGGAACAGAAATTAGCCTAGTGTACCTGGATTAAATGAAGAAAATGAAGGGGATAGGTTAGGAAGAGCTTTAAGAGGAAATCAAAGGTGTATGTATTTGATTCTCAAGCAGGAGGTAGATACAGTAAGACCTAAAATTTTGAAAATTCACCTTTGCAGCTGAATGGAGGATGAATTGGAGTAAGAAGTGAGATGTGATAGAAAGACCAACTCAAAGCTGATGGTAGTAGTCCAAGAAAGGTGATGAGGACTTGAGCAACCATGATTATGGCTGAATGAATAGAAAGAAGACATATTAATATACTATGCTCAGATTTTCCCAAAAAATTTTTTCAGTGACTTTTCTAGGCAGTGTAGGTATCATTACTACCATTTTATGGAAGAAGAAATTGAGGCTGAAAAAAGTTAGGCAACTTGCCTGTGATCACAAAGTTCATCTAAGCTCAAGTTTGGATTTTGTAGAGTATGGACTAGCTCCCTGGAGCGCCTCAGGGTCAGCCAGAGTCAGGATAAATCAAAGTCCTTGGTCTTTTGGGGGAGAAGTCAAGGAGGCAGGCAAGCTGTCACGTGGCTTGCCAAAGATGTATCCTGGATTCTGGAGTCCAGAGTCTCCAGCCTCTTTCCTCCTCGTCCTGCAGCGAAGTGACTTCTGACTCTCTTCCTCTGCCCTCCAATCCTTTCCTACAATTATCTAACTACCAAACATTCAGCAAGCATCAATGGTGAGGACAGCCATCATCCAAATATATACTAATAGAGCCATTGTCTCACATCAAATAGGTAGCCTTAAGTGCTCTCTTGTCTGATTCAGAGTTTCAGCCCTCTACATCTCCCACTTTCTTTTGTTTTAGAACACAGTTGGTCATAACCTCCCTGACTTTTCAAGAAAGGGGGTGAAAAAAACAAAAAGGAGGTGATTATGCACCCCCTGACTTCCTAGTAAGGGAGGTGAAAACACTAAAAAAGAGATGATCACACCCTCCCTGACTTCTCAGGAAGAGAGATGAAAAACACCAAAGGGAAATGGGGAGTCAAGCCAGATATCGTTAGCGGGTTTCCGGGCTGAAGGGTCTTACACAAAACAAGTATACACAAACCTATCAGCATGGGAGGTATTACACAAGCACATAGCAATAAAGCACAGGCTAGTAGTGATGACTCTCCCCACAGCTGGTACAAGTTCAATGTGGTGTAACAAATATGCGTTGTACATGCAAGTAGTGATATAACAAACAATACAAATCAGCATGGTATTGTAAAAGATTTACAGAAATTCTAGAAGGAGAGTATGTAAATAGCAATCATACATATGCCTCCTTCAGCAGTCAAGAGATAATCCAAAACCAATCTATTGTCCATTACTTTACTTCAGGAATCCAATGATCCCTGCAAGTTGTTAAAGTCCTGCAACAGTCTTATTCTATGTGTCAGGGAAGCCAATGATTCTTGCAGATTTTATAGTCCTGCAACAGTCTTATCATGTCTCAGGGATTCCATTGATTCCTGAGGGTTTTGAAGCCCTGCATCAGTCTCATTAACAATTTTGATGTCCATGAATCAATTGCCATAACTGCCATGCTCTTTCAGTGGTGGGCATAGTTAGCAATGGAACCAACTGATGTTTCTTGGGTCTTCTTTGTTTCAAGAGTCTGCTCTATCTCTCTCTGATGGACAAGGTGGATATGGCTTGTTGGCACCCATCTGATTCCTTCTGCATCTGTGGAGATACAAGCAAACCCTCTCCCCCAAACAGTTAACCTATATGGTCCCTTCCACTCACCACTTTCTGGATCTCTCCATATCACCTGGTGATTATCTAAAGATAGTGGAGCTGCTATCACTGGACACTGCCTTTGCAGTGGGTTATAAAACCTGTCTTCTGGAGCCACTGCATCTTTATCAAAAATTAAGAAGTTAATTGTATAAAGAGCTAAATTTAGAAGTTCTCTAAGGTTATCTCCCCCTTTCTTTTTTTATTTGGAGGATCATCTTAATGTCTCTGTTTTTCCTCTCTCCTATTGCCTGTCTTTGAGGATTGAAAGGTATGCCAGTGATGTGTAAAATCTGATACTGTGCACAAAAGTGTGCAATATGTTCAGAAGTATATGCAGATCCGTTATCTGTTTTTATTGCTTGTGGCACACCTGTAATTGCAAATGCTTGCATAAGCTTGCTTGCATAATGCTTGCATAATTCAGTGACCACTTGAGCTGTCTCTTTTGCTGCTGGTTTTGCAAAAGTAAATCCTGAAAAGGTGTCTCCTAAAACATGGATAAAAGACAGACGACCAAAAGATTTATAATGGGTCACATTCATTTGCCAAATTTCATTGAGTGTCAAAACATGAGGGTTCTTCCCTGGAGGCAGTGTAGGAGCATGGAAAGGAAGTCAAGCTGTACAGACTTTTACTACGCTCCTAGCTTCCTCTCTTGTTATTCCAAATTGTAAACGTAAAGCTCGAGCAGCCTGATGATATTTAGAATGAGATTCTTGGGCTGCCTGAAATAAAGGAGTATTGGCCAACATGGTTAAAAGGCGATCTGTCTTTGAATTACCATCAAAAATAGTACCTGGAAGTCCACTATGTCAGTGGACATGCAAGATATAAATCTTACCTTGGTGCTTTCTCACTTGCTCTTGAAGTTCCTTAAAGAGCTGATGTATATTAGAAGCTACAAATTTTATTTGGGCTGTGGCAATTCTTTGTACCACACCTACTGAATAAATAGACTGAATTAAATATTATATTTGTATCTCCTAGATAATAAGATCTAGAATGATTGCATACAATTCATTCTGCTGAGTGGACTGAAAAGGAGTTCTGATTATTCTCTTTATAGTTAAGTCACGAGAGTATACAACACAAATATTATGTTTGGGGGTGCCTCTGTAAAGATAGTTGGTCCTTTAAGAGAATCTTTAGAAACCTTTTCTTCAGGAATCTATTGCCAATATGTAATTGTCAGGTTACCTTTAATGGAGACCTGTGTGTAAAATTTGGAGTCGTGGCCAATAAAATTTGCCACTCTGGAATGGTTTCACAGCATACATTAATTTGTGCATTGGTATAAAAGGTGTATATTTTGTCAGGTCTTATCCCAGATAATTGTACTGCTCACTTAATGGCCTTTAACAAAATTCTAGCCACAAGCACTGGGTAAGGAGTAAGGCTTTGTTCTAGTTGTGCCGGGAGGTTCACCCACTCTATCACACTGTCTCCTTGATGAAGAACTGCTGTAAGTGCCTCTTTTGTAGAAAAACTGATATTTCCAAAGGTTTTTGAGTGACTCTTTCAACCACATTGGATAAAGCCAGTTCAGTTTCTCTCAAAGCCTCTTGAGCTTCTTTTGTAAGCTGGTATGGTGAGTTTAAAGCATGTCTCCCTTTAAAATGTCATATAATGGTAGCAATTGATAGGTAGTCAATCCTAACACTGGATGCATCCATTGGATATGTCCTATCAATTTCTGAAAGCCATTTAAGATGTTTAGCTTCTCTGTTCTTAAGGAAAGTTTTAATATGGTAAGCACCTTAGGATATACTTCATATCCTAAATACTGAAAAGGAGCATGTCTTTGAGGTTTTTTTCCAGGAACTATATGCAATTTGTAGTTCCTTAGTGATTCTATGGTCTTTTGTCAACATACTTCTAACATTTGCTCCTCATCATTCGTGTAATGTAATAGCATTACTTTTGGAAAGGCTTTTCTTACTGGAGTAAGAGCAGCAACAACATACATTTGACACATAGTAGGGCTCTTTTTCATTCCCTGTGGCAAAACTGTCTATTCATATCTTTTATAAGGCTCAGCTAAGTTAATGCTGGGCACTGAAAAGGCAAATCTTTTCATATCCTCCTTATGTAGAGTGATAGACTAGAAACAATCTTTAATGTCTATAACCCAAAGAGGCCATTATCTAGGCAATTGAGTAAGAGATGGAAGTCCAGTTTCCATAGTTTCCATCTGTTCATTTACCTTTCTTAAATCAGTCGACATCCTCCATTTTCCAGATTTTTTTCTTATAAAAAACCATGGGAATTCCAAGGACTTAGAGAAGGTTATAAATGTCCTTGGTCAAGTTGCTCCTGTACTATATCTAATAAGGCCTGCATTTTATTGTTAGCTAAGGACCACTGTTCTATCCACACTGGTGTATCAATTTCCCATTGAATAGGAACAGGTGAAAGCGTTGGCAGGCCTTCAACAGCAGCCCTGCCTAAAAAGCTGAAGTACTCATTTTTAACCCTAATTGTTATAAAATGTCTTCCTCACAGATTGATGGTTTTTTTTTAACTATAAAAGGAGTAAAAACTCCTGTTTCATCTTCAAAAGTCCATTTCAAAGGGGTAACTTCAGTTGCTATTGATCCTCTTATGCCAGACATGTAGGTGTCTGCCTTAATCTTTGGCCAGTGACTGGGCCAGTTGGCACTTCTAATGACTGTACGATCTGCACCCATGTCTACCAATCCTTTTAATGGTATGCCATTCATATAAATAGAGAGCATAGGTGGTCTGCTGTAATTGCTGTGGTCCAGAATATTCCTGGATTCTGCTGCTTGGAGTCAGAATCTGGGCAACTATCACTAGATTGCTTATTAGGATTCTGTATGCGTAAACCTGATGCTTCTTCTGGTTGATAAATCACACCTGTATTAGTGACTGGGATATTATCTACACATTCCCCAGTTTCCCACATAAGTGTATGGATGGACACTGTTTTGTAAGTACTCTCAGGAGGTGAAATGGTCAAGTCTGCTGTGCCTGGAGGCAAGAGATCCATAGGCTGGAGAGGAGCAGATTTCATTTCTCCAGGGGATATCTCAGTTGTCCCAGATGCATACAACTCTATTCTCCCCAATTGTAATCCCTTTCTCCCATAAGAATGCTTCCTGGCTGATTGGTCATGTCTGGGTATTGAACTTCTAAAACAGGGGTCCTCAAACTACAGCCCTTGGGCCAGATGCAGCAGCTGAGGATGATTATCCCCCTCACTCAGGGCTATGAAGTTTCTTTATTTAAAGGCCCACAAAACAAAGTTTTTGTTTTTACTATAGTAGGGCCCTCCAACAGTCTGAAGGACAGTGAACTGGCCCCCTATTTAAAAAGTTTGAGGACCCCTGTTCTAAAGGCTCTCTGGGTGTAGCATTGGCTGCCATCATGCCCCAAGTGCTTTTTGCCTTGGGCCTTGGCCTGGGCCCCCCATTCCATTTCCCTGAATCAGTCTACATTCTGATGCCCAATGGAAACCTCTGTTGCATTTTGGACATGGGGTTTTGGGTCTTGTTCTCTCACCCTGTTTTCTCACTCTGTCTTTATGCCAACATTGAGTTTTCAAATGCCCTACTTTACCATTGAAAGAATTGACGAGTCTTTCTGGAGATCCCTTGCCAAAAGGGACCCTGTCTTCCCATGTTTGGATCTTGGGAACTCTGCATCATAGCCTGGCTATAAAACATGTTTGTGCCCACTGTGGTACAGCGTTTTATAATCTCCTCTAAAGGAGCATCCTGTGTAGTTCCAGTATAATTCTTCTACAAACCTCATTTTCTTTAGCAAGTTGTCTTACCATAATTTCTGTTGCTGCATTTTCACCAATAGTTTACGACAGCTGTCTGCAGACGTCCCACAAAATCAGCAAAGGATTCATTTGGCCCTTGTGCTATTTCTGTGAAAGCTTCTCCTCTGTCTTGTTTTCCTGAGAGAAGTCCCATAATTTGATAGCAGCAGAAACAATTTGCTCATATGTTGCTATGAGGTAATTGATCTGTGCTGAAGTATCTGCCTAAGGACCTACACCTGTAAGTTGGTCACAGGTGATTAGTGTATTAACTTCAGTTTGCCTATTTCATTGGGCTTGTATCCTATAGAGTTCACTCTATTCAGAAACCCACAATTTTGTCCAAATTCTAAGCATGTCCTTGCTATAGATTTCCAATCACTGAGGGTTAAAATTTCATAAGCCAAATTCTGTAATAACATTGTAACATAGGATGATGTAGACCCATAATGAATGCAAGCCTTTTTCAGGTCTTTGATAATTTCTAGATTAAAAGGAGTGTATCTTCTCCTTTTTTGACCTGAAGAGTTAAGCTGTTCAATAACAGGATAAATTTCTATTCTCAAATCAACTGTATTCTGCTCTTCCTCTTTGGCTTTATGTAGTGCCCTTTTGCAATTCAAGTCATGGGGGGTGGGAATGGTTGCTAGAAGGGGAGGTGCTGGTGATGTCACTACCCCTCCCACTCCTCCTCCTCCTCCCTCCACCCAGGAGGTGAAGTTGATGAGGGAGGGTCAAGAGCCTGTTTGGGTGTAGGTGGAGTTGAAGCTGGGCTGTGAGAGTGAGAATTACCATGCCCTTTAAGTTCACTTAACTCCTCAAGCCTTTCAGTGATATTTTCAATACCCTCTCCCTTCTCTCCCTCTTTTCTTTTTTCTAGAACTTGTGGGATTCTTTAAGGCCAATTATATTATGTTGTATATATAGAATGCTTCCTTAGAAATTGAATCAGGACTTTTACCATTGTAATAGTCGCATAATTGATTTATTAGCTTCCAATTATCTACCTCTATTTCTTCTTCCTTGAAGAACCAAGGGGACGTGCATTCTAATGTTTCCAAGAGTCTACGGGTCTGGTCCCAAGTTACAAGTAAACCTTTCCTCTTTATTAGTCAAAGCATGCTTTCTATAGAGCTCCCGCGGGATGGGGATGAGGTGAGGAAGAATCTTTATCTAATATCATTTCAGATAGAAAAGGAAAGTTATTAGTTTAGCCCTTAACAAAGTAAGTTCCCTGTTTGTATATTTCAATACTCACCCTATTTCCTGGTCAGAGGGACTTCTTCACTGAAATTAGCTCCTTGGTCCACGCTCAGCACCAAATGTAGAGTACAGGCTAGCTCCCTGGAGGACCTCAGGGTCAGCCAGAATAAGGATAAATTAAAGTTCTTGGTCTTTAGGAAGAGAAGTGAAGGAGGCAGGCAAGTTGCCATGTGGCTTGCCAAAGATGTATTTTGGATTCTGGAGTCTGGAGTCTCCAGCCTCTCTCTTCCTCATCCTGCAGCCAAGTGACTCTGACTTCTCTCCCTGCGCCCTCCAATCCTTGCCTATGATTATTTTACTATCAAAACATTCAGTAAGCACCAATGGTAAGGAGAGCCGTCATCCAAATATATGCTAATAGAATCATTGTCTCACATCAAATAGGTAGCCTTAAGTGCTTGTTTGTCTGATTCAGAGTTTCAGCCCTCTACAGGTTTGAACTCATATCACCTGATATCAAGTACTCTTCCTTTTCTTTTCTTTCTTTTCCTTTTTTCTTTTTTTCCTTCTCTTCCTTTCCCTCTCCTTCTTTCCCCTGTCTCCTCCTTCTCTTATTTTCCCTTTCTTTTGTTTTGTTGATGCTTTCAGTTTTTTTATACCATTGTCACTTCCCAGTAACTACTATGCCTTCCCTATGAACTCTTCATAGGAACAAAGAAAGACAATTAAGCAAAACAAACCACCACTGCAACAACATCTGACAGCTTATGGAGCATTTCATACTTGTAGTTGACAATCTCTCTGCAGAGAGAAGGCAAATGTGTTTTTCATGAGTCCTTATTCAGTCATTGCATTTAATTTGTATTTGAATGTCTTTTAGTGTTACTTTCATTTACATTATTGTGAACATTACATATATTATTTTCTTGGTTCTGCTTTTTTTGCTCTATATCATTTTATATGTCTTTATCTGTTTCTTGGATTTCTTGGATTCATTATCTTGTAACATAATAGTATTTTCATAGATCATATTGAGCTTTCTTCCCTTATGTATTATATGTTGTTATATGTATTATATGTTATTGCATGGGTTCATATGTATTATATATTTTGTATTACAGATGTTTATGTATAGATAAACACATACACATATAAGTATACATAAATATATACACATATGTGCATGTGTATATATCTATATATGTATAGATATATACACATAGAATTATTTTCCTTTGCTTTACTAACCTTAGGAATATGATTTTATAAGTCTTTATATTTCTCCATAGTCTCTAGTATAGCGATAGACTTATAGAATGGTGCTGAATAAACAGATTTTTGTTTTATTGATTTTAAGATATTGATCCTATATAGAAGAATAGATGGCATGGAGAATCCTGTTACTGTAAATATTCATTTGATCTCAAAGATAACAATTAGAAAAGTGCCTTAAAATTGGAGGTGACATTTTTGTGATAGTAGATAAAGAAGGTTCTTAACAATGTTAGAGAACTGTCCACATGTCTATGAAGAGCAGGTTCACATGAGAAAAGAATTTAGAGAATGAAATTTTGAAGTAACAACATTACCCATAAGTCTAGCTTCACTGGCCACAGTTTGGGAATGGGAAAAAAAATATCAGTATAACTCAGTCCCCGAGACTGTGAAAACTATCATCATACTTCCATCCATTTAGTGATAGGCACATTGGTCCAGGGAGGCTTCTGAAAACCCAATTTTCTTGCTTTAGCTATTTTGACTGGCCTAGAAAGGAATACTGACCTTATAAGTTTTTGCTTAATATAAAGGAACAATTGACAGGGGCTCTATTTTAGTCTTTATTGGACTGTGAGGAGAACCCAATCTCAGCTTTCAATAGGCAGATACAGAAATGTGAAAAAATAGTTCCCCAAACCTTTGATGGTTTACATTTGGTAATTTTCTTGCTCTCATGAGTTATTTCCTTTGTCTATTCCCCAAGAGATTGCCCCCTCCTCTCTTTTCAACCCTCCTTTCCCTTACTTTCTTTCCTTTCCTATCCTAATTTCCTGAGAGAAAGTACAAACTGGGAGATTTTAATAAATGGATTAGAGTTGAGGGTATTATATTAGGTTGTGTTTCTGTGTCCCTGCAAGCCATAACTTAGTGCATGTAGCCAAATGTCTTTCCTCCAGGATCACTTAGATTGATGGGTAGCCCAAGTTGATCAATATAATAAAATACATAGGTTTTGATTCATGGTAGTTGTTCAAGGAAAATAATATTAGGGAAAGCTGTGTGAATCAAGAGAGGGCTTTTAATATAACAGTGTGCCTAATTTCTGTGGGTAGGGTCAAAAGAACACTGATTGAAAATTAGGGTTCTGATGGCTCTGAGTGTCTAGATAGCAAAGTTATTTTCCTATAGGATCATAGATCTTGATCAGCGGTTCTTAATCTGGAGTCCATAAACCTTAGGATACCTGGATAGATTTTTAAGGGTTCCATAAAAAATTAAATCTTGGTTTTCACTAACTTCTGAGATTTAGTATTTTCTTCTATTATTTAAAATATTATTATTATATAGTTTTAGATAGCCAAAAAGTATACATGGATCAGAAAGATTAAGGATCTGGGATCTAGAAAACTTCAGTTATCTAGTCCCTAGTTTCTTAAGCTATGATTTATAAGCTCATATGGGACCTTGTAACTGATTGTGGGAGTCACAAAATTAGGATTTATTATCAGTAAATGTTTGATTTATATAACTATGGTGTATATCTATATATCTGAGGTTACATAAAAATTTCTCAGCCAAAAAGGAGTCATACTAGTCGAAAACATTTAATAAACCCTGAACTCTAGTCCATCTCCCTCATTTTACAACAAGGAAACTAAAACCTTAAAAGGTGAACTGATTTGTTTGAGTTCTCATATAGAATAATATCAAAGATGGGACTTAAACTCAGTTTATCAGGTTCAAGGAACACTGCTTTTCTCATTCTGTGCCAAGTTGGCTCTATAGGAAAGAGGGAAGGAAACAAGCATTTTTATTTTATTTATTTTTTGTATATTTTCAGGACTTTCTTGTTTTTCACTATCATCTTTTTTATTTAAGTTTTTTTTATTTTCAAAACATATGCAAAGATAATTCTCCAACACTGATTCTTGAAAAACCATGTGTTCCAATCCCCCCCCCCCTTTCTCCTTATGTCCTCCCCTTCATGGCATGTAATCCAATATATGTTAAACAGTAAAAATTATATGTTAAATCCAATGTAGGCATACATATTTATACAATTATCTTGCTGCACACGAAAAATCAGATGTAAAAGTTTTAAAAAATGGGAAAGAAAATAAAATTCAAGCAAACCATAACAAAAGAGTGAAAATGCTCTGTTGTGATCCACCTTCAGTTCCCACAGTCCTCTCTTTGGGTGTAGATGGCTTTCTTCATTACAGGACCATTGGAACTGGCCTGTGACAAGCATTTTTAAAGCTACTGCTACATGCCAGACTTTATGACAAGTGTTCTACAAATATTATTTCATTAAATTCTCACAACAATCCTAGGAGGTAGGTGCTATTATTATTCCCATTTTACAGATGGGGAAACTGATGCAAACAGGTTAATGGACTTCTCCAGATCACATAACTAGTGAATGTCTGAGACCAGATTTGAATAATAGTCTTCCTGATTCCGGGCCCTGTGTTCTATCCACTATGCCACCCTACTGTGTCCTTGAACTTACTCTGGATTTGGGAGCAAAAAAAGATGGGAGAACTAGCCAATTAAGATATGTCCTGAAAGCAGATAGATAGGTAGAGTAGCAAATGTTAAAGACAAATTTTTCACTCCTGGGGTTCTGTGGGCATTGACACTACTTGACTTCCTCAGGATGATAAAAGGCTAAAACCTGCCTAGAATTGAGATAAACTGAAAGTGTAATAATCTGTGCCTATTAACTCTTGAGTTGCCATTTCCCTTCCTGTTTCCATTGTTACTTTGCATTTATTTGATATTTACTTATATCAGTATATTTTGTTTTCCTCAATAGCTTTCATTCTGGATAGAGACTGTTTCTATTAAGTTTCCATACTGCCAGAATCTGGAATAGTTTTTGGGATATAGTAAGCATTCAATAAGTGCTTGTCAGATTAATGCTATGGCCCTGGGTATAAAGCTATTTCTCAAATTCTGCACTTTTAGGGCTAACTTGGAAATATCCACATGCACACACACATTCCTAACATCCAAGATTTTATCTGGACATATTGTGCTTTGTTCCCATGTTTTTGTATAAAAATTGATTGTATTGGGTGATTTCTCCATCTTCAGCCTAGTTAGAAGCCATCAATGACTCCCTTAAACATTATTTTCCTTTTCGATGGACCCCAGACATGACTTTTCATTTGCCGTCTCCAGGCCTGGGAGGTACTTACCTCTTAGAATCCCTAGCTTCCTTTAAGATCTTCAGGTAACATAGAAGTCTTTCCTGAACCATTACAATTGGAGAGGCCATCTCTCTCCTTCAATTACTTTAGGTTTATTAAGCTGTGCATTTCTTCCTCTGGTAAACGTAGGTTCTTCGATACTAAGGATTGTTTTATTTCTTTTCCTGTAATTCCAGCACTTATCATAGTACCTAAAAACACAATAAGGGTTAGTTGAATTAACAGAAAATTGAAGACTCTACTTTCTAACACAGACCTAGACCTTGTTGACTGGTAGAGGGATCGTTTGAATATACTCAGGAATAAACTGAGTTAATTTCAGTTTGTGCCACTTATGAGCCATCCCTTCTGCAGAGATGCAGTCCAGATGTTGTTATTTTAGGCAATTCACACCAAATAAAAACAAATTTTAAAAATTTATTAGAGGCTAAGTATGAGAATACCATCTAAACATAGCTTCAAGAGTGAAAGGATACTTCATTTTAAAACCAACTGGTCAAACATCAGGGCAAGTTTTGGCCAATATACATGAATTAGCCTTGGTTAGGGTATCTGTCTCAGCAAATGAACCTCCTTTCCATTTCTTGTAATCACTCCCATCAGAATGATATGCTACTTAATTGTTGATAGGAGTAATACTTTGGTGCATGTTGTTTGCATTGGAGTCTCCATTGCAGAGACACCTTAATTCCTATGCAGTCTTTTTCCCCATATGACCTTCATAGCACATCTTTTCAATGCATTAGATTCCTTTCCTTTTATCTCGGAGGCACCATTATACCTCAGAGTGCCCATCTGTTGCGTCTCTTTCATGACATATGACTGATCCACCTTATTTTCCAGTCATGTATTTTCCTGAAAATGTTTTTATATCACTTCTTGCATAGAATTCATCAGTGATAACATGTCGCAACCTGCTTATGCCAACTGTGCACCTGATCCTTGTTCTTTGGGTTGTTCAGAATAACCCATTTATAATAACTAGGTTATTAATAATTCTCTTGAGAATATGGTGCTCTATGCTTTTGAATTCTATAATATATATTTATGTTAAGAGATTGGCTTTCCTAGAAGCAAGAATTTTGAAATCTTTGGGAAAAAAACTACTGTAGTTTTCCAATTACAGTCTCTGCTCAGGTTTTCCTACTCATGTCTCGATTCTAGATTCTGCTCATTATCTGAATGTAGACAGACATATGCCTGTCTAAGATGTAAGTATATGTGTACATATGTGTCAATATTTCTATATTATCCATATACATGTATGAATATAATTAAGTATTTATGTATCAGAACTAAGAGAACATATGATACAAATTATAAGCAGCATGGTTTTTTCATGCACTTTGTTGTGCACTCTTAGATAGCAGCTATGTATTTCACTAAGGAGGTCTTGTAGCATTCATGATATAATTTCATAATTCATTTCATTAGATTGTAACCATGCATCTCTGCTTCTTGAAAGGAGTTATGCACTTGATATTATTGCTTTCCTCAAGCATTTCCTGACATGAATAGAAATTGGACTTCCTTAGGGGTCAGTTCAGAGTACTCTGAGAATCTGTTTCCCTGGTTGTTGCTATTGTTCCTTTTGCTGTCATTGTTTTAATCAGCACAACCCTTTCATCAGTGATCCTTTACAAAAAAAGGATGATTGGCCCAAAGCCTCTATGTGTGTTTTAAAAAGTCATTCTAGGTTGATCAGGTTCAGATGCAACTGGAACCATTGATTTCATGGAGAATTTTCACTTAGTTCTCAGCCCAATACTTCCCTCCCCCCACCTCCCACCATACCTTGGCAAGCATAAAATTTCAAAATATTGAGTTCTTTGTCCTACATTTCTCTTCCATATGGAGTGTTCTTAGACTGTATTCTCCTAAGATGCTATATCTGATTCACAGTTTTAAAAACGGAATCTGGAGGCCATCTAAAACATTTTCTCTCTCCTTTTAAACATATTTTTTGGTTCATTTGGGAGCACAGCATTTATTTTGGGAGAACCGAGTGAGACATTCTGGTCACAAGTCTGGCCTAGAGAATCTGACATTTGATAATCAGTGCTAAAAAATGTCGTGAGTGCCCATGAATATACTTGGTCCAAAGGTTTTTCCACAGCTAGTATTTATGGTATTTTTTCCAACCGTTCAAGATACTTTATGTAGAATGGTGGGAATTACAACTACATGGTAAACTGCAAACTTAATTTTATATCTACCATTTCTACTGAAGGAGAGGATCATAGCATCACAAAATTGGAAGGGATATCAGAGGTCATAAATTGCAATGTGTCCCTGAACAGGAATCCTCTATTGCAATATTCTTTAAAATGGCCTTCACTGAAGGAGAGCCTATTATCACTTGAAGTGATTTTACTTTTGGATCAATTATTTAAATATATTTTACACATGTATATCTATCTTTTGTCTTTTTGTTGTTGTTTTTTAGTTGTTTTTCAGTCATTTCATGTCTGACTCTTCATCCCATTTGGGATTTTCATGTCAAAGATATTGGAGTAAGTTTGCTGATTCCTTTTCCAGCTCATTTTACAGATGAGAAAACTGAGGCAAACAGGGATAAATGACTTGGCTGGGATCACACAGCTGTCAAGTATCTAAGGTCAGATTTGAACTCAGGAAGATTAGTTTTCCTGAGTTCTGCCAAGTTTTCTATACTCTATATCACCTAAATCTTTTATTTTTTATATCTTCATTTCTTTTTTTTTAATTTAATAGCCTTTTATTTACAGGTTATATGTATGGGTAACTTTGTAGAATTAACAATTGCCAAACCTCTTGTTCCAATTTTTCACCTCTTACCCCCCACCCCCTCCCCCAGATGGCAGGATGACCAGTAGATTTTAAACATATTAAAATATAAATTAGATACACAATAAGTATACATGACCAAACTGTTATTTTGCTGTACAAAAAGAATCAGACTCTGAAATATTGTACAATTAGCTTGTGAAGGAAATCAAAAATTCAGGTGGGCAAAAATATAGGGATTGGGAATTCAATATAATGGTTTTTAGTCATCTCCCAGAGTTCTTTCTCTGGGCGTAGCTGGTTAAGTTCATTACTGCTCCATTGGAAATGATTTGGTTGATCTCGTTGCTGAGGATGGCCTGATCCATCAGAACTGGTCATCATATAGTATTGTTGTTGAAGTATATAATGATCTCCTGGTCCTGCTCATTTCACTCAGCATCTGTTCGTGTAAGTCTCTCCAGGCCTTTCTGAAATCATCCTGTTGGTCATTTCTTACAGAACAATAATATTCATATACCACAATTTATTCAGCCATTCTCTAACTGATGGGCATTCACTCAGTTTCCAGTTTCTAGCCACTACAAAGAGGGCTGCCACAAACATTCGTGCACATACAGGTCCCTTTCCCTTCTTTATGATCTCTTTGGGATATAAGCCCAGTAGTAACACTGATGGATCAAAGTATATCTTCATTTCTAAATATACTCCTGTCCTCTCTTTCTAGAGAGTCATTATTTATAATGAAGCAAAAAATTATTAAAACCAATTAATATGTTGATTATAATTAATCATATTTGCAACATTCCATATACATCCTCCATTCTTTTACAGAGAAGGGAGGGATACTTTCTCCTCTTCTTTATGATTAAATTTGATTATAATTTCACAGTGAGAAAATTCTAATTGTTTATAAGTTTGTTTTTTCCCATATCACACCTACATCTACCATCATATGATTTCTATCTAGTTCCCCTAATTATCCCCATGCAGCCAAAAAGAATAAGTCATATTCTTCTTATGTATGACAACCCCCCAGGTACTTGAAGAAACCATTATCTGCTGCTATGTTCTCTTTTTTCAACTGATCTACACATGACATGGTCTTTAGGTCTTTCACCATTGTTTGTTTTTCCTAGCACTTTGCTGGCACTTAGCACTCAATAGAATAGTCCACATATGGTCTGACCAAGACAAGGGACAGAAAAACTATTACTGTTCTCATTTTGAACTTCATAGCAATATTCTAATGTATCCTTAAGTATTTACTATGTTCAAGGCATTATCCCAGGAGCCGAGGATACAAAGACAAACAAATAAGCAAAACCCAATACTTGTCTTCAAGGAGATTATGTTCTATTAGAGGGATACAACAAAGAAAGAAATAAGTAAATATGTGGGAGGTGGGAAGAACTTGAGGATATGGAATGCTTCACAAATGTGTCTTCTTGCATAATTATCATGCCATTAATTTTCTCTGTATCATTCTAAGTTTAATACATGCACTGTTTCCATGGTTCATTCAATTCAATTCAACAACCATTACATCATTATTACTATGAACTAGGCATTGGTGTCACAAAAACAAACAAAAAAACAAAAAAAAACTATCCCAGCCATAAAAAGGCTTTTATGTGTATGTCCTTTGAATGGAGGAAATTTGTCCCATTCTCTCCCTCTCTGGTTCTTTTTTTTTTCTTCCTGCTGTTTAAATGCAGCCATTTCCCAAAATTCTCATCCCAGGTTTCTCTCTTTTCTCTCTCTTTTCCTTGGCAATCTCATTCACCCTCATGGCTTCAATGAGCACATTTCTGTAAAAGACTCATAAATTTCTATTTTTTGACCTCTCTCTCTCTCTTGCCCTTAGGCTTGAGTTTCCCTCTGGTTAGTAGATATAATTATTTAGAGATCCTTCTAGGAGCTTCAGTTTAAACGTGTTTAAATCAATTTGTTTCTCCTCATACTTTAAACCAACACTTCCCTCCAGTTTTCCCATTTCAGTCAATGATTTAGTTATTTTTCTAGTCATCTGGTCTTAAAATTTAGACTTTTTTGGAAGGGGAACATTATGCTGTATCCACTCCCATCTCCCAAAAGTTTGATTCAGTTTTGTGAGTTTCATGATGTGATTACTGTGATCCATATCTAGAATAATTTTTGTACTCTCTGAAAACTATAAATTTGTCAGGGCTACGAAAGGACATAGATCATCTAGTTATGTGGCTGGTGAAGTTTATTGCTCTTGGTTGTGGACCATTAGAAGCAACTCCCCATCAGTAAAATTCAAATTTAATTCAAATATTTATTAAGTAACTTGCTATGGAGAAGGGTGGTCTTTTGGAAAGAGTGCTGGAGGTAGTGGTTCCAGGTATGAATAATAGCTGTCTTTATGTGTGACAAACTTTGGCAAATCACCTCATTTTTTTTTCCTTTTTCTGATTCCTCATCTATAAAATAAAAGTTTGGATTAGATGACCTTTGAGGACCCTTATAATTCTAAACCTGTTGTTTCATGAGCTGTAATTTTATGTGCAAGTCCTGATGCTAAGTGCAAGGGTTCTAATCATAAAATAGTGTTTTGGATAGGATTCTGGACTAAGAGTTGGGAAAGTCTGAGTTCAGATCCAGCCTCATTCACTTCCTAGCTGTGACACTAGGCACATCACTAACATCTGTTCACTTTGATTTCGTCATTTGTAAAAAATAAAAAAAAAAAGCAGTTACATGCCAAAGTTGTTGTGAGGGTGAAATGAATAATATTTGTAAAGTGCTTTGCAAAATTTAAAGTGCTACATCAATGCTATTATAATTATTTTAGCAGTTATTATTAATGATACAAAGACAAAGATTGTAATGCCAGAGAAACTGAGGCAAGATAGAGATTAGAGAGTTTTTATTTGAAAGGAAGAGATTCTGCTGGGGGCATGCTGCCCCCAGGGCTGATGTCGAAAACATCCAGCTGCTAATGTGTGCTTCCCATGAAGTATATATACACACGTGGCTCAACTACAGAGGTAGACCGAGGCAGGGGCAGAGACAGAGCACTGAGAGCAAGAAAGGACTATCAATCCAGTTCTGACAAGGTGAGGAGAGGCATCGGACATTCTGAGGATGTCTAAGGACCAAATTGGCTATTACACAGAATTCAGGAATAGGCTTCAAAGGTAGGCAGGCAGGATCAGGTCAGGGCAGATTGTAAATACAGCTTATGGAATTTGTTTTACTTTAGAGACACTTAAAACTTCTGAGTAGAGAAGTGACATATTCAGACATATATTTAGGAACATACATTTGGCAGCTAGGTTGAGAATTAATTGGAGAGGGGAAGAGACCAGAAACAGAGAGTTCATCTAGGAAGTCTCCTGACCCCGAAACACTGTAATGTTCAATTGGAGCTTTCTAGAAGTAGAAGAAATGAGTTGCTTTGGTAGGTAATGAATCTTACATTGCTGGAGGCTTTCCAGGTGAGGGCACGTGACAACTTGTCACATTGGTGATAATATAAAGCAGATTTCTTTTAGTTATAGTTTGAACTAGATGTTTAGGAACAAGTACTTGATGATCTTTGAATCCCACTTTTTTTTTTCTGAGATTGGGATTCTGGTTCTTGCTCAGACACACATTGAAATAAGTAGTCCATGAGCCCCTATCACTTCAGAGAATCTAGTATTTCTGTGGGCTTCTAGTTCTATACAACTGCATTCATAACCATTAGGAAGATGTTAACATTTATTTTCAAGCAGCTTCTTTAGAACCCTGCAATAAAAAAGCCAAAACAGGCCTTTATTTTTTCTTTGCATTTACCCTTAAGCTGCATTTTCATTAAGACATTTGCTTTGCAAAGTGCTATAACTCTTTTCTTACTGAAAGCTTTATTGTTTTAGGTGTTCACAAAATATCCTCCTCTTGATCTAAAATTCTTAAAACTGAAAAAAAAAACATAAGAGAATAGCACTATAATGGAGCTTCTTTATAATGTTGTTGCTATGTAACTGTCCTAGTCTTCTAGGCTTACCATTGGTTGTCTACCTTTGCCTTACCATTAGTTGTCTGCTCAGCTTTTCATCCTATTTAATTCTTGAGAAGTAACATGGAAGACAGGAAAGAAAGAAAGAAAGAAGGAAGAAAAGAATAAAAGAAAATTAGGAAGAAAAGAAAGAAATAAGGAAAAAAAAGTATTTATTAAATGTGCTAGATGTTGTAATTCTTTTACAATTTATCTCATTTGATTGCATAGGAATCACCATTATTATTATCCCCATTGTACACTTGAGGAAACTGAGACAAATTCAGTAAAGTGACTTGCAAAGAGTCACATATATAATAATATGTTTGTCAGGATTTTATCTTATTGAATGATAAAAAAAAATCATTATGCTTCAAGCAATTCTATTCCATTTTGGAAAGCTTGGCTCGTTAGAGAGTTTTTGCTTATATGAATTCCCAATTTTTCTTCCTTGTAATTTCTATCCTTTAGTCCATGTTTAGTTTTTTTATATTTATATAACCTTAATATGAGACTTTTGTCAGAGAAATTTGAGGCAAAGATTTCTCCTTAAAATTAGCTGGTGCCTTTGTAATTTTTGACTATATTAATGTTATGTAAAACTTTTAAAATTTTATATAATAAAAATTTATATTTTATCTTCTGTGATTTTTCTCCCTATCCTTTGATTGGTCATAAACATTTTACTTATCCACCATTGAGGTTATTTTCTTCTTTTCTTTTCTAATATAGTCATATTATTATCTTTTTATCTCTATATCCTGAATCCATTTGGAACTGATCTTAGCATTTATTCTGAGTTATTGGGCTATACCTAGTTTCTGCTACACTGCTTTCTAGGTTTTCTAGTAGTGTTTATGGAATAATGACTCCTTATGCCATTTAGATTGACTATTTGGGTTTGACAAACTTTACACTTTGATTCTTATCTTATGTACCTAATGTGACCGGCTGATTGATTACTCTTTTAAAATTGATACCAAATGGTTTTGGTGGTTATTATTTTGTAATATAATTTGAAGTGTTGCTAGACTCCTCTTCTCTTGCAACTTTTCATTGTTTCCTTTGAGATTCTTGATTTTTTGTTGCATCAGATAAATTTCATTTCTTCCTTCTCCTCCCCTGCTCTACAAAATAATACCTTGGGTAGTTTGATTATAACAATCAAACTTGGAGCTGTAACAGTACCAAATACATTAATTTAGATAGTGTTGTCATTTTTTAATTAAATTTAACTGATCTATCTTTAAGCAATTCATATTTCTCTAATTATTTGGATTGTCTTTATTTGTACAATATTTTTGTATTTTTCCTACAAGTGCCTACAGATAGACTCCTAATATTTTTTATACTATGTAATTGTTTAAAAAGGATTTTCTCTTTCTGTTTCTTTGAATTTGGTGGGTGCTTTAGAGAAACACTGATGATTCATCTGGATTTATTTTATATTCTGATTCCTTCCTGAAATCATTATTTATTTAAATTAAATTTTAATTTACTCTTTTGCACTCTCTTGATCAAGAGTTCTTAACCTGGAGTCCATGAATTGTTTTTACAAATATTTTGAAAACTATGTTTCAATATAAATTATTTCCTTTGTTACCATGTATATTTTATTTTATGTATTTAAAAACATTATTCTCAGAGTCAGTAGGCCTTACTAAATTGCCAAAGGGATTCTTTGCACAAATATATCATCATGACATCTTCAGAAAGTGATAGTTTTACTTCCTTTTTTCCTAAGACTCTTCTTGCTTTTTTACTCACTTGTATTATTTTTATATTTATATGATATATGTTTGTATATGTATATATTTATAACATTCATATCAACATGTAAAACAGCAGTATTGATAACAGGTCCTGATTTTACTAGACAGACCTTAGAGCCTTTTCCAGTTATGTTATTTTGGCACTTGGCTTTAGATATATAATACTTAGCTATTAAAAAAGTCAATTTACTCCTATGCTTTTGAGTTGTTTTTTATTTTTAATGAAAATAGGTATTGGGTTTGGTTGAAAGATTTTTAGCATCTGCTAATATAATCATATAATATTTATTATTTTTTCATTAATACAATTTTCTATATTTATTGTTTTTCTTATATTGAATGTACTTCATATTTCTGCTACAAATCTGACTTGATCATAATCTTTTTAATATATTATAGTCTTTTTACTAATATTTTATTTAACAGTTTTGCTTACATTGTTATTAAGGATATTTATTTATAGTTTTTTCATTTTGAATATGTTTGATTATATTTGCATCAGAGAGTGAAGTCAAATCAATAAACATTTATTAAGTCCATATGATACCCTGATACTATACTGAGGATACAAAGAAAGATCAAACTAGTAACTACCTTCAAAGAATTCACTTTCTAAAAGGGTTGACAATATGCAAATAACTATAGTAACCAAGAAATATACTGGGTAAATTAGATATATTCTCAGTGGAAAGACATGGATATTGAAAGGGGCTAGGAAAAGCTTTGCATAAAGTAGGAGTTGAGCTAAAACTTGAAGGAAGCCTGGGAAGTCAAAGAGAAACAGTGAAAAACCAGGAGGGAGAACCTCCAGGCCTGGGGGATAACCAGTGAGCTTGAGTTGTATGTTAGAAAGACCAGTGTCAGTGTATCATAGAGTAAGTGGAGGAAGGGAAAATGTAAAAATTCTTGAGAGGTATGAAGAATTATGATGGGTCTTAAAAACCAAGCAGAGGACTTTATGCTTGACCCTGGAGCTGCTGATGTATAGTGAAAGGGGAGGAGGTGTTGATGACATGGCCAAATCTACATTTTAGGAAGATTCACTTTGGTTGCTGAGTGGAGGATTGATAAGAGTGAATAGAAACTTGAGTCAGGGAGAACAACTAGAAGGATGAGGAACTGAAGTCTACACCAAGATAGTTATTATGTCAGGAAACATGGGGATATATATGAGAAATATTATGAAGTAGAATAGCCAGGACTTTGTAAAAGATTGGATATGAGAAATAAATGAGAGTGAAGAGTTAAGGTGATGCCTAATTTGTGGGTCTGACTGGCAGAGTGGTGGTGCCCTTCAAAGTACTAGAGAAGCTGGAAAGAGGGGAAGGTTTTTTTTTTGGGGGGGGGGAAGATAATTTGGTTTTGCACATAATGAGTTTACAATTTACAAAGAAAATCGTTTGAGATTTCCAATAAACAGTGGAGATGTGAGTATGTGGTTCAGGAAAAGGTTAGGGCTGGCTAAACACATAGGAGACTTACCCACATAGAAAAGATCATTTAATTTATAGGATCTGATAAAATCGCTAAACAAGATCTTATAGAGGTAAAAGAGGGCCCGAGACAGAGCACTGGTGATACCAGTGATTAGTGGGTGTGGCCTGGATAGAGATCCAAAAAAGAGACTGAGAGACAGCAATCAGATATATAGCAAGAGAGAATTGTCACAATATCTAGGAAATGAAAGAGTATCAAGGAAAAGTAGGTGATCAATAATATCAAAGGCTGCTAAAAGATCAAGAAGGAAGAGGATTGAGAAAAGATCCATTGAATCTGGTAATTAAAATATTGTTGGTAATTTTGGGAAAAGATGTTTTAGTCGAAGGGTGATGCCAGAAGACCTGCAGAGAGTCTAGAAGAGAATAAGAGGAAATGAAGTGGAGATGTCTAATATAGATGGATTGCTCAAAGAATTTAAATACAAAAGGAAGGAGGGATGTGAGGAAATAGCTAGTAGGGATAGATGGATCAAGTGAGAGTTTTGTTGTTTTGTTTTTAGAATAGGAGAAACACGGGTATGTTACTATGTAATAGAAAAATTGATGATAGAGAAATTGAAATTTACTGAGAGAGTAAGGATATAGAAGGGGAAATGTGCTGGAAAAGGTAAGATGGAATAGGATTACTTGTGCCTATAATGGGGTTTACCTTAGCAAAGAAGAGTCACCTCTTTATTTGAGATAGGTGAGGGAGAAAATAGTGGAAAATATAGATGAGAGATGTGAGATGAGCAAGAGAAAAGATGGAACTCTTAACAACTAACTTCTTTTTGTTTTTAGTAAAATTTGAAGCAAGATTCTTAGTTGAGATGGTGGGAGGAAGGTATGCTTTGAGAGATTTAAGGAAAGATGAAAAGATTTGCAAAAGGTTCTGTGGTGAATGGGACAGTAAATCAATTAAGGAGACACAAAAAGATTGCCTTGCTGCAGTGTAGACCCGGTTGAGATTATATAACATAAATTTGTATAGGAAGAATCCATTCTATTCTTAATTTTTTAAGAAAATAGAGTGTATAACATTGGAATAAATCATTATTTGATAGGATTTATTTGTGAATTCATCTGACCCTATGTTTTTTCATGGAAGTTCATTTATGACTTGTTCAAATTATTTTTTTTTTATGAAATCAGGAAAGTATTTAAATCCACTTGTTTTCTTATTCTTGGTACTTTAGTTTGGTAAATATTCAAAGATTCATCTAAATTACTATTAAATAGTTATTATATTTATCAAATCTCTTTTTTCTCTTTAATTTTGTTAAATTTTCAATGGAAATAAAATCAAGAAAGTCCCTAAGCTACTGAAACATAATTCCTTATGTCTTGGATAAATTTTAGAATCTTTTGTGACTTGGTGTGGGGTAGTTCAAAGCTATTTTGTAGTATTCTGCTATTTAGGAATTTTTGTAATTCTGTAACAATTCTCTTTCAAAATATTAGTCAGAGATCATTATTTCCTCATTGGAATCACGCCTTTGAGGACACCTAAACATTTTTTAAATCTCCCACTTGAGGCAGCTAGATGGCCTAATGGATAGAACACCAGCCCTGAAGTCAGGAAGGCCTTGAGTGCAAATGTAACCTCACACACTAACACTTCCTAGCTAAGTAATGCTGGGCAAGTCACTTAACCCCAATTGCCTCAGAAAAAAAAATCCCACTTCTTTTTTTAGTGGGATATTTAACTCACTTGGGCTTCTTCTGAGAACATTTTTGTTATAGCCTTAAATGAAAATGGGAATTTTATCAGTAAATAACCTCCCACCCCAAGTATCAATGCTCTAGGATTTGTATTGCCTTTTCCTAGTATTTATTCTTCTTTAGAGAAAGTTAACAGCTGGGTTTATTTTATTTTATTTATTTATTTGGTGTTGTGTTGTTGTCATATTATTCTGTTTTGTTTTGACTGGTCTTCTCATCTATCTTCCAACTTCAAGAAGACTTTCCTATAAAGGAACCAATATGGTTAGCATATTTTAAGCATGTTCCTTAAGAGCTATAACTTTTACACATTTCTTTGGCAGAATACCCATTCTTAAAAACCATAAAATTAATTAATAAAATGCATATGGCAGAGAATTCAAAACTCATCTGAAGAAGAGCTAATTAAAGATGAAAAAAATCAGCTCAATATAAATTTAGAAGGTCAAAGACAGAGGTTATGAGTCAGCTTGATGTTAGCAGACAAACATGTGAGAAGTGATGTCACAAAATATTGCTTTTTTCAAGTAATTCAAATGCCATGTGTTTAGATATTTCAAAGATCCATGATTTTACTAGTGGGTTCTTCCTCCTTTCACCCTCAGAGATTGTTGTTTGTCCTTCATTCTAGAAAGGGACCATGACATCAGGGTGGTAATGCCCTGACATGCAAGTTAATCGGATTTATTAAAACATAGTGACACATTAGTATATGATCTTCATGAGTAACTTTGACCCAAAAATTATTTTCCAGTAGTTAATGCTTTGTTGATGAGTCTCTTTGCACATTTAAAATAGATCAGACACAGATGGCTTAAAGGGGTCTGTACATAAAGCCTTTTGATCTTAGTAGAACCTTTCTATAATCAGCTATTATCTGGACCAGTGCCTGTGGACTCCTCCTCTTTCCTTCCTATTTCCCAGAATAATGAGCTTGCTTTCCTGGTAAGGAAAGTAAGGAGCTGTGAATACTCAGTGGTGATGATAGGCACTCAATTTGTGTTTTGCTGGCATAGTTTTCGAGCACCTAGGATCTCTTCCATCTAAAGAAAAGTCAGTGGAGTGTACCTTCAGTAGAAGAGTAGATGAAAATCCATCTGATAAGCTATTGAGAAAAAGCTTCTGCTGATCAGAAGGGCTGAGATCTTCATTTCTTATTATGAAATCTTATGTTACTCTTTCTGGTGACTATGTGAAAGGAATGTAAACTAAAACTAAAGAGATAATTAATAGTGTAATACTGCATAATCTCAGAGAACTAATGAAAGACCTTGCCCTGTGGCATTAGGACTTTCAGAGCTTCCTTTAGAATTCTTGGCAGTGCCATAGCTAAATGATTTCAGTGAATGGTATTTATGAGCTAATCAATATTCTGATTCTGTTGACCGTCAAGGGGAGTTTTGAAGTTAATCTGCCGTCAGTTGAGCACTATAGGATATGGAATTTTTATGAACTATTTTCTCTGTAAAGGAATACTAAGAATGGCTTACAATATTAGTGCCTTAAAGTCCAAAATGTGCTTGTCCAGAAAAGCAATCCTGTAACTAAAATATTAATGTGCCAGAAATGCACATACTCTTTTTAATAAAAATAATACCCTGCTCTGGGCATAAGGTTTAGAGGGATAGTCCTTGAATCTTTAAAAAAAAAAATTCATGCAGTATCCCTCAGGCACCATGGTACACCTGCAGTATAACTGTTTTTTTTTTTTTTTCTAACACCATCTATCCTAATCCATTTTTCTTTGCATTCAAATGCCCATAATTCAAGTGGGTCTTGTAATTTCCCACAGGGGAAAGAATTCTTGACCTGTGATTCTTTTGTTTTCCTCACACTTTTTAAGTTAGCGTATGGTCTGAGACTGCTCTGATTCATACGAGAATCAATGAGCCTTCAAACCTCTGTAATTAGAGGTGTCGCTCTTCACTCATGACTACCTCTAAGTAGAATCCTATTGAACAGACCACTGGAATAACTTTTAAATGATGTCTAGGGGCAAGTAGCACAAAATGATCCCTCAAATAAACTTTTTGAAGCAGAGACTCTGGATTCTAGTTAGAAGAGGCCCTAGGTTATCACAATACTACTGTTGGGGAGATCACTATTATAGACAGGTAGGCAGCTTTCAGGAAGGGGAATGTAATTAGCTAGTAACTTGCTATTTCAATGAATTCTTTTTGCTAACTACATGCTAAGATCTATTGTGTAGTTGATATTGAAGTAGAACAAATGCTCTCAGCATCCTTGAAATTCATTGCCTTGGAATACCCAGTTACCCTGCTCTGAACACAACACTGTTCCTGAAGATTGTATTTTTAATAACTCAAGTATACTAGTGGGACTTCCTAATAAGGTCCTTAAATCCAATCCAGAAAAACAGAGGCCAATTACACAATTCTAAAGGACCTATAATGTATGATGCATTATTACCCAAAGACTATAAGTCAGACTTATTATGGAGCCTATGATTGAAGTTCCTGACCTTGGGTAGAATAGATAAAATTCATATAACAAGGAAAAATAGAAAATGTTCATGAGCTGAAGCTGCAGATAAGAGGAGAGACTATATCAGCAATAGGCAAAACTCTTACTCTAATTTTTGCTATGCCTGATACTGTGTACATGGACAGGTGCTGTCTACTCAACAGCTCTGTCTCTGTGATGATTATCAATTCAAAATTTAGGAAACACATAGCACTTACTATGTACAAGTCACTGTTCTATGTACTGGAGATTAAAAAAAGATGGAAAAACAACAAAAACCAAAAAAAAAAAAAACTGAGCTCCTGCTTTCCAAGACTTTTTTCTTTTTTTTATGTTTTTTTTTTTAATTTTCAAAACACATACAAAGTTAATTTTCAATATTTACCCCTATAAAACCTTACCTTCCAAATTGTTCTCCTTTCCTTCTCCCCACTCCCTTCCCCTAGATAGCAATCCGATATAGGTTAAACATGTGCAATTCTTTTAAACATCTTTCCACATTTATCATGCTGCACAAGAACAATCACATCAAAAAGGGAAAAATGGGGGGGGGGAGCAAGAAAACAACAAAAAAAGGTGAAAATACAATGTTGTGATCCACATTCAGTCCCTGTAGTCCTCTCTCTGGATGTGCAGATGGCTCTCTCCATCATAAGTCTATTGGAATTGTTCTGAATCACCCCATTGTTGGAAAGAACCATGTCCAACAGAGTTGATCATCACATAATCTTGTTATTGCTGTGTACAATGTTCTTATCACTTCACTTAGCATCAATTCATGTAACTCTCTAGGCCTCTCTGAAATCATCCTGCCAATTGTTTCTTATAGAACAAAAATATTCCATTGCATTCTTATACCATAACTTTTTCAGCCATTCTCCTACTGATAGGCATTCACTCAGTTTCCAGTAGGATTTTATTTTTGTAAAGGAGAGAATATATCTCTCATCTCTGTCCTTCCACCATTTCCTTCATTCAGTAACTATAGTTACTTATAGTAAACTATAAGGAGTAAATAATACTCCTTATTACTTTTAGAACCAAATATATTGTTCCCTGTTTGGCTTTTAAATCTCCTTGTAACCTGCCCTTTCTTTTCCAGTCTTATACCTCATTCCTCTCTGGTTATATGGAGCTTATTGTTTCTTGAATCTAACCTTTTGAGCATTAGCACTGCCTCTCCCCCATGCTTAGAATTCTCTGCCTCCTCATTTCCACTTTCTTGTTTTCAGCCTTCTTTAAAATTTCAGCTAAACTCACACACCTTCTTCAAAACAAACAAAAACCAAAACAATATGGAAAAAAATAAACCTTCAACCAATAGCCCTTAATCTTTGTCCCTTCCTTTTGAATCTATCCCTAATTTATCCTGTATATCTGTTTGTACATAGCTATTTGCATATTGTCTTCTGCATTAGTCTGTGAGCTTCTTGAGAACAGAGAATGTTTTTTGTGTGTATGTGTGTGTGTGATGTGTGACTTTCTTCGTATCCCCAGTACTTAGCACAATACCTAACACTTGCAAGGTGCTTACTAAGTGCTTGTTCATTGTCTGAACATGATTTGGATTAAACTACTGAGATCACAGTATACAACATTATAAGAGCAAATCAGAAATCCAAAGAACTCTAGTACAACTTGAGGAGCAGGGCATCATTTTTAGGTGGGGGAAGAAGGAAATGACAAATGAACTGATACTTGAAAGAAGAGATGGCTATGAACAGTTAAAGATGAGACGGGATATCACCCCAGCCATGAAGAATCACTAAGTATACAAAGACATAATTAAGAACATGCAGAATTTGAGAAGAGAAAAGCTAGCAGATCACTATAGCTGAAATGTAGAAATTGTCAAGTGGAATAATATGAAATAAGGCTGGAAAGTGAAATGGGAACTACATTGTGGATGCCTTGAAGATTAGCATCAAACTTTTGTGTTTTGTCCAGAGGCAATATGGAGATATTGAAGATTTTTGAGCAGGTGTATCATATCATCAGGTTTTACAAAAAAAATTGTTTTTGCAACTTTGAGAATAAGAAATCAATATGCAGATGTTTTTATACGCCAGGCACTGGGTTAAGCACTGGGGACACAAAAGATAAAATTAAAAAAAAATCCTGCCCTAAAGTGGTTTGCATTGTCAATAAGGGAGAGAATATGTACATATGAAATACTTTTTTTGCTGTTCAGTCATTCAGTCTTGTCCAATTTTTCATGACTCCATGTGGGATTTGCCTCTTAGCTGCCCATTTAAGTGTATTGTTGTTCAGTCATTTTAGTCATGACTTATTCTTTATAACCCCATTTGGGGTTTTCTTGGCAAAGATGCTGAAGTCATTTATCATTTCCTTCTCCAGCTCATTTGAAGATGAGGAAACTGAAGCAATCAGAGTTAAGTGACTTGCTCAGAATCATACAGATAATAGTACTACTAGGACTGAGGAACTAAGGAAAATGAGTCTCCCTGACTTCAAACTGGCACTCTATCCACTGTGCCACATACCTATCCAACATAAGTGTATACAGACTAGACATATATAATAAATATATGGTAGTTAAGGGAAGGAAGGACACTAGTTCAGGGTGTGAGGGGATCATGAAAGGTTTTATGTAGCAGGTGATATTTGACTTCAAGGAAATCATGAAATCATGGAAGTTAGAAGCATGTACATTTGAAGCATAGTGGATAGTCAGTCCAAAAGCATCAGGAGAGGAGATAAAACTTTTTGCATGTTCAGACTGAGAAGGCGGAGAACTAGAGCAACTGAAAGTTGCAAAGAAGAGAGTGGAAAAAAGTAGGGTGAAAAAAGAGAATAAAAAGAAAGGGACAGGTGTTAAAGCAGTACATGGCAACTATTTGGATGTATAAAGTGAGTGAGAGAGAAAAATCAAAGCTACCTTAGGATTTGAACCTTCGTGATTGGAAAGATGGAAAGATTTTGGTCTCTTTGGTGCCTGTAAAGGGCTGAAACTCTGAGTAGGTGCACTGGAATCAGACAACTGAGCACTTAAGGATAATTACCCATTGGACAATACTCTATTAGCATATGCTTGAAAATGGCCCTTCCCACTATCTAGCTCTATCTTTTGGTATATACAGATAATTGTAGGAGGGTTTAGGGGGTGGAGTAAGACAAGCCCGATGCTTGTCTTTTGCAGGGGATGAAGAGAAGAGAGGTTGTAGAGAATTTGTGTCCATTCTCCTCATTTCTCTTCCTAAAGACCAAGAATAAAGACCAAGGACTTTTACTCATCCTCACTCCAACTGATTCTAAGGCATCCAGGGTGCTAACTCGGTCTTCACAGGTGCCCTAAGGGCTTCCTGCTCTACCAGGTGGCTAAGCCACTGTTCTAAGAAGGGGCTTCAGTCCAAGCTGGACACATATCCAGTGGGGCTGCTCAAGCAACTTCCTCTTCTGTGCATGTCTGAAGTAAGGGAGGGGAGAGAGTAGTAATAATTCAGAGGAGAAAACTCATCTTGCTAGGCTATCAAAAAAGAACATCTTTGGTAGGCTAGTATTGATTACAAGTTTTCTATACTGTTGGAGAATAAATGTCAAATAGCCCTGCTGTATCATCTCAACATTTTAGGATATGCATTTGTTGGGAGGAAAATGTAATTAAGAACCCTATTATTTAAGACAAAAATATTAATGAAATGTGCTACTTGTTAAGAAAGAGCTGACTATCTTTAATCCACAGAAAGATGTGTACTTAATGTAGTCAACAATTCCGCAAGCTGGATTGGGCTTGCCTGATACATACAATAATATTCTAAACATGACAACTTTACATGGTTTATATAATATAGAAACAATATTTCTTAAAAACAGGATTTGAGAAGTTCTGATTTTAAGTAATCTGGGACATTTGCTGGGTGAGATTGAGAGATAGAGACAGACACACAGAGAGAGACAGAGAGACACCGATGGAGACAGAGAGACAAGAGAGAAAAGATATACACACAGAGAGAAAGAGAGAGAGCAAGAGAGACAGAGACCAACAAAGGGAGGAGAGAGCAGAGAACAGAGAGAATGGTGGGGAGGGAGAGGGAGAGGAGGAGAGGGGAAGCTAGGAATGTAGTAGAATGTAGTAGATGAAAAACATTTTTTCTTTTTCTTTTAAACCGTGCCATTGCTGTGAGACTTGCTTCTGTAATGTGGTATATTTTGGTCCTTCCAGAAACAGGTAAATGTGTATGTAGAGCATTGGGCTTGAAATCAGGGAGAACTGAGTTCATGTATGATCTCAGACCTTAACTAGCTGTGTGATTTTGAACAAATCACTTAACTACCATCTACCTCAGTTTCCTCAACTGTAAAATGGAGCTAATAATAGCACATACTACCCAGGATTGTTGTGAAGATCTTGAGGATGGGAAGAAAGAAGAAGCCCACTGGCATTGTCTTTGTGTTGCCCTGCTAGTCCAATGAGCAGATTGGCTTTAATGAAGAAAGCAGAGAAAATATGGTGAAAAAAACAAAGTGTCAGCCATTCAAATGTGATTGTGTTTTTCCTCTGGTTACCAAAGCAGCTGTGAGGGGTGGTTTGCAAGCAGGGGGAAAGGTACCATTCTAATTAACGCGTTAAAAGTGGATCAGCAGGGTTGCAGGTTTGAAAGGTTTCTTAAATGCCATGGAGACAATGATAAAGGGCTGAGTGCAACTCAAAAGGCTTCTGGTTGGCGGACAACAATGTTAAGAACTGCTGACTTAAGCATATACTTTTAGCAAACTCTTACCCACTCGGACTCCACTTCCCTGCCTATGTTAAAAAAGTGTGAGGAGGAAACATCCTGAGATTAAAAAAAAATCAATTTTCCTTTTCACTCTTATTGCTAACCCAAGTAAATCATCAGAGTGCCTTTTACTTGTAGCGAAAGACGGGGGAGGGGCGATTTGAGGCTGTGGAAGGTTTTTTTTTTTTTTTGTGCGTGTGTGTTTTTTTTTTTGCTAGGCTCGCTTACTAGCGCAGGCCGATGTATCAATCTTCTTTGGCTCACTTTCAGGCTGCTGTGAGATGTTAACACCAGTACAGATGCGCAGTGTCTGCTGATACACTTGTTTCCTGACTGTGTTAAATATGGAGAGTAAAACACGTCCTGCTTTCGAGACGCTCCCCTCTCTGACAGCCGGGGAATGGGGGTGGGGGGAGATTGAGGTTTTCCTGGGTGGACAAGTATCTTAAAAAACCTCTCCGTTTCCTTCCAAATTGCAGTTGCTATTTGAGACTCTTAAGCGGAAGGAAAAGGAAGGAAAAAAAGAAATCAAAGATAAGCCGAAAGATAGGCTCTATTTTTAAATCCTTTCTCTGCCCCTCCCCCGATCACTTTCATTTTGTAATAGAAAGGGTCTTGTTTGGACCGCTATCTTTCTACCCTATAAACCCTTGTCTCTCCCTCCCTCCCCCCTTCGGTGCGCCCAGTGCTAAGGCAGTGGTAATCGGACTATAAAATGCCACCCACGTCCTCTACTCAAGAAAATGCCATCAGTTTTCAATTTGCAGAGTTGGAAATATTTATCATAGGGTATGGGGAAAATTTTATATGCAACATTAACAGAGAAGATTATATAAAATAAATCCAGATAGAAAGTTTATGCCCTGAAACCCAGACTCGGAGACCTTTTAAATCAATACTTTACTCCACTGATACTAACATTTTGCACTATTGATATATTAGGGCAGATATTCAAGATATAAAAGGAGCCCCCAGGAGAAAACAGATGTGCTACTAAATCTTTCCTTTGACATAGAAGCCTGTGAGGACAGCCAAGGATCAGAATTGGATTCCTATAACTGTAAATTCTAGTGTTAAACACATTGGCCAGACACTGCAGTGAGAAGTCACAAGGTGGCTGAATTCATATGAATTCCTTGCAGCCTCTGTCTTCAGCCCTTGACTGTCCCATGGCAGGAACCTGATGGATTTTTAATTTGCACCTTTGGCAACTGGATACACTGGAGCTTCTGCATAGAGCTTGCAAAGCTGACCTAGCCAAACTGGGACCAGAGAGCAGTACTATTACCCAGATGATTAGTTATGGCATAGATGATTGGGGATAAAACTCAACAGCTCTACCAGGTTTTTCCTGGTAGTTTGAAAGGCTGTGTGGAAATGAGCCAGTTTAAAATTAGGGATTCTTGCTCTTACCCCTAAACTGAAGGTTTCCTTAAGGGTGTGATCACCACCTCTCTGAACAGAGGCTAGTGAATAGTGAAGCTGTTCTCAGACCCAAGCCTCCAGACTTGGCTGAATCACTGCTGCTAGGGAGAGTTCTGAATTCTGAACTCCATTTCATTCGGGAAAGCTTTGCAAGGAAGGAAAAGGGAGACTTCCTGAGCTGTGGTTAAAGTATATAGTAGATTGCTGTCAGGGGAGGAAGCTGTGTCATCCCTGGGGCTATCTGAAGTTCTTGAAATGTATGTTGGGATTTATTAGGGATCCTTAGCTGTCCAATGAAAAGCATCTTCCAACTCTGTAAATATTTGGGGGACCCTTGCCAAGTTTGAGGAAATAGGCTTGGGGAAAGATTCTCAGAAACATAGATGAGCTTTGGGGTACAACATACTCAGAATTTTATGTCTCTGGAGATGTTTCTGTAGATTGCTTTAGGAGGTACTTATATTCAGAACAATTTCTGAGATTGTCAGTTTTCCTTTTCACCTGAGCAATTTATTAAAGAGGCATGGTGTTGTGAAAAGTATATAGGTCTTGGAGTTAAAAATCTTCTAACTCCTTGCTTCTCTTGTCCCTTTGGGTGATTAAGCCTCAAGTTTCTTTCTCTATAATGGTTAACCCACATAACCATTCTGATCATATATGTGAACATTATTTGTAACTACCAAAAATCTATCTAAATAAGATTAATTATTTAGTTTGAAACCAAACTATATTAGTGGAAACCTCTTCTATGTCTCCTCCCTTCCGATGAATTTGCATTTTCTTTGATGTAAAGCAAAGATGTCAGACTCCAGATATTTGGGTTTCAGGGGAATTAAACACTCTAGGTTCAAACCAGAGTAAAATGTAATTGGGAAATATTTAACAAAATAGATAAAAACACAGTATAATATAAATAATGTTAATCTGTGGTTTTCTTAATTTTTGGTCTATAGTTTCTATTTGAGTTTGACACCATATTTCAGACAGAAACCCCCTCTTTTGTGATAGATACACAATAGCTCAGCCATATCTTCGAGCTTGAGAGAGTTGACTGGGATACTGAGAAGTTAAGTGACTTTCCCCTACTTAGAATAAAAGAAAAAACTGTATTCAATGGACATTTGGAAGATAAAAGGAACTGCATCTAAGAAGAGTAAGAAAATCATGGAATCATGGTAGGGAGAAGACAGGAGGAAGGAAGGTGCAGAAACAGGACTGAGAATAGATGTTTAAACAGGAGTTGGGAAGAGAAATATAACCAAGAGTATGGATGAATGTGAGTCTTAATGGAAGCCAGAATCATAAATGTGGATAATGTCAGATCTGGAAGAGGCCTTAAAGATTATATAGCTCAGCCCCACTCCATTTTTCAGAGGAAGGAACTGAAATAGAGAGAGGAGTGCTCTGAATTTTATATTTTTCTTGGTTGGGTTCTACCCTGAAATCCCTTCCATTGTTAATGCTGATAATTCTACCTTGGATGCGGACTGCCAAGTCCCAACTGGACTCTCTGAATCCTGAGAATCTAGTTCCCATTTATGTGACTTCTCTGGGCTGAGAGGGATTGGACAGCTTTTGCTAAATCTGCTTCACTGCTTTCCCTACCTCCAACTCCTGTTCTCCTTAGAGTCATTACTAAGACTACTGTATTCTGCAATTACAACTGGGGAAGGAAGAGAAACTCTATGGGAACAGCCTGCTGGTGTTGGAGCAGCCCAAGGTATACCCATTCCTGGAAAGGATCAGTGGCTATTCCTTAGTTTAACAGACTTCAGAAGATTTCAACTTAAATGGGACCTCAGAGGCTATCTACAGTTTTAGTTAGATGGTATAGTAGATAGAGTACTAGACCTGAAGTCAGGAAAACCTGAGTTCAAATTCAATCTCTGACCTCTGTTACTAACTGTGTGACCTTAGGTAAGCCACTTAGCCTCTGTATGGTCAACTATTAACTTGAAGATAGGATATATAAGAGCTAAGATTCTAAATTGAGATATACTGCTCTTTGCTTTACACTGTGATGCCCACATTCAATGCCTTGCTGTGGTTGTAGAACTGACCAATAATAGGGTATTGAGGATGTTCCCTTTTTTGTCCTTGGTTCTTGAAGAGGAGCATGACATGAGGGAGGTGCTGCCATGACATGCAAGGAAAAAGTGAGGCACATGATCTTGCACAGCCTCCCCTCACTTAGTCAAATCCAATAGAATAATATATTTAGATCTGGAAGGAATTTCAAAAGTCATTAAGTATAATCACCCTGTTCTGATGAGGAATTGAAGCCCCAGAGAGTTTAAATATCTTGTCTAATGTCACATAGTTAGTAAGTAACAGAGCTGAAATTGGAACCCAGGTTGTCAGATTTCAAGTCAACCGATTGGTCACTAAATATTTATTAAGGGCCCACTATGTACTAGGTACACTGCTAAGTTCTGGAGATACAAAGAAAGATAAAAGACAGTCTGCTCTCTTAAAGAGCTCTCAGGCTAATAGGGGAGATAATGTGTTAGCAACTATGTGCAAAGAAGATATACACAGAATAAATTGGAGATAATCAACAGAGGGGAGGATCTAGCATTAAGGGATCAAGTGAGATTTCTTGTAGAAAATGAGATTTTAGCTGAGGGAAGCTGGAGAAGGTTGGAGATTAGGAGAGAGAGAGTATTCTAGATATGGAAAACCACTAGCTGAAAATGCCTGAGTCTGAAAATGGAGTATCTTATGAAAAAAGAGGACCAATGTCTATGGTGTGCAGAATATGTAAAGAGATATAAGATTAGAAAGGTAGGAAGCAGTCAAGTTATGAAGGTATGCCCAAACAGAGGATTTTATATTAGATGCTGGAAGTGATAGGAAGCCAGTGGAGTTGTAGAGTAGTAATGATGGTGGGGGTGACATGGCTATATCCTTCCTTTAGGAAGATTGTTTGACAACTCAGTGGAAGATGAATTTGAGAGAAAAAGAGGATTGAGGCAGGGACACCAATCAGTAGATTACTTCAATTGTAGAATGAATAGCTTGGATGGACTCTGAGTCACTGAATTGAACAATGTTCGTTTCTTTTATTTTTTTAAACTGGACTAAGATTTCATTGACATAAATAAGGCACTATTGGTAAGAAATGTTTATCAAAATAGATTGGCATTTTCCTGAGTCATACGGAGTTGCCCAGGAGTGCCCAAAATTTTTGTGACTTACCTAATGCTCCATGGCCAAAAATGTGTCAGAAACGCGACTTCAACTCAGCTTAAGGCCAGCTCCTTATTCAGTATGCTATAGTGCTTCCCTAACTTATACTACCTCCTTCATTTTATAGCTGAGGAAAATTAAGACCCAGAGAGAGGAAGTGATTTGCCTTAAGTCACATAGTTAACTGGATGAAATCTTGGTAGTAGAACCCTAGTGTCCGGACTCCTAGTCCTGTTTCTTTCCACAGAAAAGTTTAAAAAAAAAAAAAAAAGCTCTGTTAGTCCTTGGCCAATAAAGAAAAAAAGTGCCTTAGATCATTTGAACAGTAAAAACACATAATAAAGCACAATAATGTCTGTTCCCTTCCTTGGCTGTCACCAGACTTGAGCTAACATTAATGGTATATACTCCCTTTATTATACAGGTGTGTAAATCCAATGATTATGTGGGCACTAAATTGTCTTCATCAATATTAACCCAGTATTCCATTAACACTAATGGAATCTATCCATACTACTGGACTTGACATGCTTTTTCCATCTATAATAATTGGGGCTGTTCCTTCCTTGATGTATTCAGTCCTCTTGTTAATGAACCTCACTAGTATTATCATCTCATTATCATTACAGGGAATTTTGCACCTGCACTAAAGGACTTTTTAAAATGACATTTCTCTCTTTACAAAAGAAATTCTATTGGGGTGGGACACATCAGATCAGAAATCATACAGGAGCTGAAAAAAACCTTTGAGAACACCTAATCTAACCAAGAGAGAAATAAAAGGGTTTACCCAAGCTATGCTGGACATCAGGAGCAAACCACCTCTTTGGATCCAGGATGTACAGCTGGGTATAATGGACCTCTTTCTATAATGGCCTTGGCATCAGGGGACTCATGTTCACATCCCAGCTCATTCACTTATTACCTGAGCGATCTGGGGCAAGTTTCTTCATTTTGCCCATTGGGAATCTCCATTCTTTTTCTTTTAAATGAGTATAGGGACTGCATTTGTGATTTCATTGAAATACAGAACTCTCAGGTGAGGGAACTATTTCTGTCAAGACAGGATAGTTCCATTTTTGCAACTAATAGTCTTAGTTTCTTTTGACACTGAAAATAATAATAATAATAACAATAGTCACTAGCATTCATACATTATTTTAAGATTTTCAAAATGTTTTCCAAATGATACAATAGTCACTAGCATCCATATATTATTTTAAGATTTTCAAAATGTTTTCCAAATAATACCTTGAGAGACAGGTGCTATTATAATTTCCATTTTAGGGATAAGTCTCCATCCTCCATTTCCAGATGAGAAACTGAGACAGAAACTATTAAGTGATTCATTCAAACCTAGTGTTGGGGGTTTGGATTTGAATTCAAGTCTTTCTGATTTCAAAGCCAATGTTCTCAACAGTGACCTAGTGGTCCTCAAACTACGTAAGTGGGCCAGATGCAGCAGTTGAGGACCATTATCCCCCTCACCCAGGGCTATGAAGTTTCTTTATTTAAAGGCTCAGAAAGCCAAGTTTTTGTTTTTACTATAGTCTGGCCCTCCAACAATCTGAGGGACAGTGAACTGGCCCCCTATTTAAAAAGTCTGAGGACCCCTGGTAGTATAATGCTTTGCTTTGTAAAATAAGACGATTGAATTAAATGCCCACTGTCATTCCTTCCAGCTCTTAAGTTGTGATCTTTAGTTTCCAATGTAGAGAGTTTAGCATTTTACTGGGCTGCCTTTCCATACTTGGATTGCTCTTAAATCATCTTTCAGAGGACCTTAATTTCAAATGAAACTCCTTTCATTTCCCTCAAATGAGAGAGCCAGGGGAATAAGGAAAAGTAAGCATGCTTCATTTAAGGAAGTTTAAAATTTTCAGAGCTCATTAGGAAAAGTATGAATCTGGGGCAGAAAATATATGGAAATCTAGCTATTGCCCTAGATGGTAAAGGAGAGGGCAAGCGTGCCATTGTATTCCCTAAAGAGGAGGATTGGAGGAAGAACCCAGCAGATTGTAATTAAAGATGTCAGGTCCCCAGGGGTAAATGGAAGTGGGGGGGACCCTCACCCTTTAAAACACCTTACTTTGGAAAGTGACACAGATACAGGATTCTTTTCACTGTTCACAGACCAATAGGTTCAGGAACCTCTGGGGCCACTACTACCAATTTTATTCTTTTGCAGAATTCATACCATTGAGGGGATGGAGTTAAAAATCATCAGAACTTTTGAACAGTTCTCAAATGGAGACTTTGTCCTCTATTCATCAGGAGATCTGGGACTACTGTCATTCTGTGTTCATGGGGAACCAAAAATTCATCTCTAGGCAGAATTCTGAAGTTATTTCTGCCAATTCTTATATCCCTGGCTAGTTCTCCATTACTTTCCAGTGTCTTCTACCCTTATACAGTTTCCCAGATTTCCTGGTCCTTTCATTCAGCCTCAGACAATGACCTCATCTCAAATCTGAACTCCTTCCAACCCTTTGACCTGAAAGAAAAACAAATGTCCTTTATTCTATACATCAGGACCTTGGGCTTCCTTATGAAATAATGGATTCTCTGTTTTCATGTAAGGCTATCCTTGAATGAATGTGTGTGTTTATAGTTAGCAGTATCCATTGGCTGACAACATAGTCAAAAACACATTTTTGCAAGTGGTACAAGAAAAATAGATTTCACAAGTTTAATTCTCCTGGTTATTCCATAGTTATGGCTCACAGAATAACATGGTCTCCAAGGAATCAAAATTAGGTGAACTCAAGGATAATAGAAAGATGCAGTATGTAATCAGAGATGACTTGCATTTCAAGAACATCATCAAAATCAATGGTATCAAGCGCATATTCCATATTTTATTTTTGTCTACTTTTTTGCATTTGGCATTTTGCCAGCAGTTTTTTAGGTTGGAGAGGAGGAAGTTATCTTAGCTAGTATTTACTCTAGAAAAAAAATCACAGTAGCCAAATAATCTACTAACCATCTAACATTTGGAGGTATGGAAATTTTCACATCTCTCCATTAGAACTAGTGGCTTTTAAAGTCATAGCTAATCTGATCTTAATATTATGACTAAAATAACATAACATAGTCACATTGATCTTTAACTTATTTTGAAACCATTTGGAGAAATGTTCCTTGTTTTGTTGTATTCAAAATCTCATCTAGACATTGTCCTGTTCTGGTCTCTTTTATTGTCAAGTAATAATTATTACTGTTGAGTTGTCTTTCATTTGTGTTTGACTCCTTGTATTACCATTTGAGGTTTTTTTGGTAAAGATACTGGAATGGTTTGCCATTTACTCTCCAGCTCATTTGACAGGTAAAGAAACTGAGGCAAATGGTGTTAAATGACTTGTCCAGGGTCACCCAGCTAGTATCTGAATCTTTAGCAATTATTAAGCACTACTATGTACCAGGACTACATTAAGAACCGGGTATATAATGAAAAGCAAATAACCGCTCCCTGCATTCAAAGATCTCATAGTCTAATTGTGTGTGTGTGTGTGTGTGTGTGTGTGTGTGTGTGTAGTAACATGCAAATAACCATGTACAAATAAGGTATATACAGGTTAAATTTCAGTAGTCTCAGAGGTTAGGAATTAAGATTAAAGAGGTCTGGGGAAGACTTTTTACAAAAGACTTTAGTAGAAACTTTAAGGAAATCTTGAAAATTAGAATGTAGAGATAAGGAGGAAAAGTGTTCCAGGCCTGGGGGACAGCCAGTGTGTGCGTGTATCATATTTAAGGAATAACAAAGAAGCCACTGTCATTGGATTGCAGATTATGAGAAGAGAGATAAGGTGGGAAAATAGTGGAAAGGTAGGAATAGAACATATCAAGAAAGGCTTTAATAGCCAAATAGAGAATTTTATATTTTATCCTAAAAGTAATGAAGCAACCGGAATTAAGGACTTGATATGGTCACACTGATTTAGGAAGATAAATTTGACAGCTGAATGATGTTTGGAATCAAGAAGAGTAGAGAGTTGGAAGAGAATGTATGAATGTATGAATGAAGGGAATTCTACAAGCCATATCCAGTCTCTGGCTTGTAGAATTCTTGACTATTGGTGACTTTCTCCTGTGGCAAGGAATAGGTTTTTGACAATAGGCATTCTAAAGAAAATTAGGGTTTTTTTTTTATCATAGTAGGTATATATTAAGAGCAATTTCAATTTATCGTTTATATAAAAGTGAATTGATGTCATTTAATAACTTCAGGTGCTATACATCTACAATATTAATAATGCCTTAAATTTATCTAAGTTAATTCAACTACGAGAGAAGAGAAGGCTCAGGGGCATATGATAGTTCTATTGAAGTATCTGAAGAGTTACCTAGTGGAAAAGGATTAGCCTTGTTCTGCTGGGTCCTAGAGGGCAGAAACAGGAGCCTTGAGAAGAAGGTGTAGAAAAGGCGGATTTAGGTTTTCTATCAGGAAAGAAAAAAAAGGAGAACCATCCAAAAGAAATTGTACTGACTGGGTCCACTAGAGTATTATGTTCCATAATTTCATCTGATCCTCCACTGCTGCAGGGCAATTTTTTTGTACCTCCTTGATTAACTCACTATCCACCTCAGTATCCCACTCACTAGAGTGGCTTTTCCAAATCTTTTTATCACTCCTTAAATCTTTCTCAGCTCCTTTTTTCCTGATCCTCTCAGCTGGGAACATTGTTTCATATTTCACTGAAAAAATTGAGGCTATTCACAGAAAGCTCCTTCTCCCCTGTTCCTCACCTCATCTTTCCCCATTATTTCATCCTCCTCTCCTGTTTCAAATAACAAGACAATTCTCCTTGCCTAGGCAAATTCCTCTACATGCTCAAGTGAACCCATTCCGTCCTGCCTTCTGCAGCAGATTGCCTCTTCTATCATTCCTATTCTCTCATTGACTTTCAATCTACTCCCATGGACTAGCTGCTTCCCTACTGCCTACAAATATGCCCATGTCTTCTCCATTCTAAAAAACATCAAAGCAGCAGCAACAACAGGGATAACAGCAACAACAACCACCTCACTTAATTTATCCATTCTCATTAGCTATCATCCTACTTAGCTCCTCTTTTTTTGTAACAAAATTCCTTGAAAAGGCTGATTATAATAGGAGTTCCCACTCCCTTTCTTTTTTTGCTCTCTACAGTCTGGCTTGTGATCTCATCATTCAACCAAAACTGTTTTCTCTAGTCACTTAAAATCTCTTACTTGTCAAATCAAATAGCTTTTACTCAATTTTCATCATTCTTGATCCCACTGCATCCTTTGACATTATTGATCCCCCTTTCCCCTTTACACTTTTTCCTCTTTGGGATTGTTTTTTTTTTTTTTTTTTTTTTTTTAACACTATCCTTTTTTGGGAACTCCTCCTACCTACACTAATGATATCCTGTTACTTTCAGGATCAAATGTAAAATTGTTTGGCATTTAAAGCTCTTCATAATCTAACCCCTTCCTCCTTTTACAGTCTTCTTACACCTTATATCTCTGTATGTATTCTGAGATCTAGTGACACTGACCCCTATTCTGTTCTTTGCTTATGACACTCCATTTCTCAATTCTAATAATTTCCATTATCTACCCCCCTTGTTTGTCCCTTATTCTTCCATGTCTCCCTCCACAGCTCTGCTTCCTAGCTTTACAAGCTTCCTTTAAATTTAAGTAAAGTCTTTTCTTGGTCAAGAAGCCTTTTCTACTTTTTAATCTAAGTGCCTCCCCTCTGAAATTACCCTTAATTTAACATATATATGTACACACACACACACACATCTCATCATTCAACCAAAACTGTTTTCTCTAGTCACTTAAAATCTCTTACTTGTCAAATTTGGACTATGAACTTTTTGAGAGCAGGTACCGTCTTTTGCCTTTCTTTGTTTCACCAGCACAGTGCCTGATATATGGTAGGTGTTTAATAAATGCTATTTGATCCACTGACTAACAAAAGTAGAATTGGCTACTGTTTTACATCATTGGAAATCATCAAGCTCAGGTCAGATAAGCATTGTCGGGATATATGAGGATTTCTTTATAAGTATGGTTATGGTTTGGTCTAGTAAGTACTTTTCCATCTTAAAATTCTGTGATTAAGTGATTTTGTTTTATATTCATAATAACTCTGTACTGGAAATCAGGAGTTTGGATCAAATCTCACCTCAAATCTTTATCAATTCTGAGTCTAAATTCCCTAATCTGAGATACAGATTATAATATAATATTATAATATTAATAATAATATTATTTACTGGATTGTGGTGAGCAAACCTTAAAGCATTATAAAATGTGAGTTAACATTTGAACATAATTCATTATTTATATGTAATATTATATATCAGAAATACAATTAAAAATGAAAAGAAGAAGCTGTTTATACTATCAGATGGTAGATCATCCAGTGAGGAATGAAGAGAAAAATAGTAGTTAGTGATTTCCTATACAGGAATATTTAGATAGTCATTTATTGATCTGATAAAAAATAGAGACATCACAAATTTATGAAAAAATAAGAAGCCATGTTCTAATTGACAAATGATCAATTCATATGTTTTATTCCCAAACAGCTATAAATTCATGCATATCCTTTGATCTAACAATATCACTATTACTGGCCATGAATCCCCAAAGAGATTTTTAGAAAAGGAAAAGGATCTCTCTCTCTCTCTCCCCATTTTTCTTGAGGGTTTTTTTTTGTTACGGTAGAAGATCTATGTTTTATTTCACACATGACTTTTATGCAAATGTTTTGTATAATTTCACATATGGTTTCTTAATGGGGTTGGGGGTGGGGATAAGGGAGAGAATCTAGAACTCTAAATATTTAAAATCAAATGTTAAAAAAACCTCATTTTAAATGTAACTGGGGAAAATATTAAATAAATAAATTTTAAAAACACAAAAAATAAAAATAAAAATGGAGACATCAGTTGTCTTTCCGGATATTTTATACAAGATATAATTTAGAACCACCTAACAGACTTGATAGCAAACATTCTCTTTCTGTGATTCATGTGGTTATAAATGACATAATCAGGAGTCTATAAATATCATTCACAATTGTAAAATCTTGAGCAAGAAATTAAAGAATTTATTGCCTCAAAGAAAAAAAGATGGATCAAAGTGCAGCAAGAATTTCTGAAAGAATTATAGAAAGATAAATGATAAAGGAAAAATGGGAAAATGCTACAAAATTATGAAAATAAATTAATAACTTGATAAAAATGGCAAAAAATATTGAAGAAAATAACATCTTAAGAACAGAAGTGGCCTTAAAAAGCATAAAACTCATCAAAGGAAAGTTTAAAAATCCTTAAAAAACAGAATTTGCCAAATGGAAAAAGAGGCACAAAACTCTCATTTAAGTAAATAATGCTTTAAAAATTAGAATTGGGTAAGTGGAAGTCAGTAATTCAATGAGACATAAAGAAACATTAAAAGAAATTGAAGATGAAAAAAAAAAGGAAGAAAAAGTGAAATATCAGAAAAAAAACAAATGGCCTGTAGATAGAACATATAGATAATCTAATAATTATAGGTATACCTGAAAGCCATATTTCATCAACTTTCAAGAAATTATCTAAGAGGACTTTTACTATATCTTAATTCTATAGGATAAAATAGAAATTGAAGGAATTAACTGATCACCTCTTAAAAGATCCCAAAATGAAAATTGGATGTTTAAAAAAAATAGAGAACTTTCACTTATTCCTGATGAAAAAGACTAGAGCTGAATAAAAGAAAAATTTGGCATTCAAAAACAAGACTCAGGGGAAGCATAAAGGATAAACATGAAAGAGTAATCATAGGGTCTCAATGAAGTTAAATTATTTATATATTAAGGAAAATAATAAATATAATTTCTTAAGAATTTTGTTATGAGGGCAGCTAAAATGAATTTATATCAACAGAAGTCATAGATGCAAGTCGATTCTATTGGAACAATCACTATAAAAAATGAGATGAGAAAAAAAATGCACTGGGAAAGAGGGCAATAGAGCAACACAATGGGAAAAATTTTTCTTATATAAAAAGTATGCACAAGGAAAAACATTTATAGTGAAAGGGGAAATGGGGGGAGTTGTAGGTAATGCTTGAACCTAACTTTCATCAAAATTGTTTCAGAGGGAAGAATGTGTGTATGTACTTATGTGTGTGTACACATGTATACATACATACATACAAGTCAGTTGTATATAAAAGTATAATTTATCCAATAAGGAAATAGGAGAAAGGGATAAGTGAAAAGGAAAGGAATGATAAAAGAGAGAGCAGATTAAGGGAGGCAGTATTAGTGGCAAAATAGCCTTTTGAAGAGGGACAGAATGAAAGTGAGAGAGAGACACACATACACAGAGAGAGAAAGAGAGAAAGAAAGAGAGAGAGAGAGGGAAGGAGAGGGAGAGGGAAAGGGAGAGGGAGAGGAAGAGGGAAAGGGAAAGGGAGAAGGAGAAACAAAAGAAAATAAGATGGATGGAAATAAACAATAATTATAATTATGAATGTGAATGGGAAAATCTCACCCAGAAAATGGAAATGGATGACAGAATGGATTGGAACTCAGAATATGTTGTTTACATGAGACATACACTGAAAGACCCACAGAATTAAAATAAAAGTCTGGAGTAAAATCTAATATACTTCAGCTGAACCAAAAAGAGACAAGGGGAGCAATATGATCTCATAAAGAGTGAAAGCAAAAACAGACCTTATTAAAAGGGATAATCATGAAAATTATATTTTGCTAAAAGGTATCATAGATAATGAAATAGCATCAAATTTTTTATAAGTTTCTTTAATAAAGGTGACTTTTCTCAAATATATACAGAGAATGAAACTGAGTCAAATTTATAAAATGAGTCATTCCCTAAATGATAAATGTTTAAAGGACATAATAAACAAGAGGTTTTCAAAAGTAGAAATCAAATTTATTTCTAATTATATGAAAAAACTCTAATCTTTATTGATTAGAAAAGGGCAAATTATAACAACTCAGAAACCACCTCATATCTATTAAAAATGCTGAAGAGTATGAAAGAAATATAGGTACATTAAGGAATTGTTGCTGGAGTAGTGTACTTGTCCAACTATTCTGGAGGACAATTTGGAAGCACACTTAAAGGCTATAAATCTGTACCTTTGACCCATCAATTGTTAAGGACCATGCCTAGGTGAAGGGGCAGGTCAATTCTCCAAGAACCTCCACAGCTGTGAATCATAACATCTGAAGGAGTTGCAAAGCAGCCTTTACTGACAGAGGTGTTGCTTGTGGACTGGGAATGAAATAAATTGGAGGTAGAGGGAAGAGGAGAAAGGTCAGATAATGAGACAGCCTCTCAGTAGAGAGGTCAGAGAACAGCAACTGCCTCTCAGTCTCCTTGTATCATCATCCTCATCATCCTCCTCCTCATCCTCCTCCTCATCCTCCTCCTCCTCCTCCTCCTCCTCCTCCTCCTCATCCTCACATGAAGAGATCCATTCTACAGGTCTGAGTTAGACATCAAATAGCTACTGACAGGTGGCTCCCATACCACAACAAATGATGTCACTAATAGATCTGTATTTTAAAGAGATAAAAAAGAAAAAAAAGGCTTATATGCACAAAATTATTTATAGCAGCTCTTCTTGTGGTGGAAAAGAGTGAAAATTGAAGACATGCTCATCAGTTGGGGAATGGGTGAACAATGATTATGATGGAGTATTATTGTGCTATAGGAAATAATGAGGAGATTGTTTTCAGAAAAAAATATACAAAAAACATGGCAAGACCTGAATGAACTAATGCAAAATGAAATGAGAAGAATCAAATAATTATTCACAGTACAGTAGTATCTTAATGTGATAACTGTGAAAGACTTGGGTAATCTGTGTAATATATTGATCGAAGACAGTTTTAAATGGTTCATGATGAAAAATGCTATTCATCACCAAAGAGAGAAATGATGAAAAGATTTGAGTACAAATTGAAGTATGGTTTTCACTTTATTTTTCTTGCTTTTTTGGAAATATGGCTAATATGAAATATGTTTTATAAGATTTCACATATATAATTTGGATATTGCTTGCCTTATCAGTGAGTGGCCAAGGGCATGAGAGTAAAGAGAGAACTGGGAACTCAAAATTTAAAAAAGAAAAGAATATTAAAATTAAATAAAAACAATATTTTAAAACAAAAAAGGAAAGCCAAAAAAAGAATTAATTGAGATCGTCTAAGCAAATTCAGAACAACAGAAAGTTTTTTTTTAGTTTAAATGGGAAAAATATGAAGATAACAGAAAGAATAAGGAGTTTGATAGCTATGGAATAATGGTAACTGGCAACAGAGAGAAAGCATAACTGCTATCTCTTGAAGCATTCAAGTCACTTGAGCTAAATGAACTATACACTTTGATATCAAAAGAATTGGATATATCATTTCTGAGTTGCTCTCAGTGATATCAAAAAAGTCATGAAAAATGGAAGTACAACAATATTGGAAAAGAGTAAATATTGTTCCAATTTAAAAAGAGAGAGAATATAGCCTGCAAATTATAGATGAATGAATTTGTTGTTGATTTTTTAGAAAATTATAGAATGGATTATTAAAAAGATTGTTGGGGGAGAACATGTAGAAAGGGAAGGATATCCCATGATGGTTTATCATGAATAGGTCTTAATAGCCTAATGTCATTTTTCACCATAGGATTATTAGACTCTGAGATGAGGAACATGTGCTATATATATATATATATATATATATATATATATATTACTTCAAATGTTGGATATTTTTATAGAGAAGATATGGAGATAAAGGTTAAGCTAGAGCACAATATATTGGATCTAGAACTGGTTAAATGGTTTGACTCAAAGAAGAGTTTATTAATCACCGAGTCATCTTTGCGGGAGATCTTTAATGGGGTATTTCTAGGAACTTATGCTTAGCCCTGTGCTGATTAACTTTTTTTCAAAGCAATAAATTAGGTAACATCATAGATGATATGCTAATCAAATTTTCATTTATAAAAACCTGAGAAAATTAGACAATATGCTAAATGGTAGAGTAAGGATTCTTGAGCATCAGTAATCAATGAAAACATTGAGTTGAATTTGATAAGACATTCAATAGGCATAAATGTGAAGTCTTAAATTTGAGGACAAACAATCTTACAAGTACCACATGAGGGAAGCAAGGTTAGATAGCAACTATTCTGAAAAAGAAAAAGATTCAAACTTAGTATCAGTTGGTAGTTGGATGAAATAATTAAAGAAAGCTAATGAAATCCTGGGCTAATAAAGAGAGGTACAATTTCTTGGAATAGAGAAGTAATAGTTCCATTATATTCTGTCCTTATAAGATCTCATCTGGTTTGCTATGTTCAGTTCTATGCTTAAGAAGGATTTTGATAAACTGGAAAATGTCCAATAAAAACAAGCAGAATAGCAAAAGGCTTTGAGTTCATCTGATATAAGAACTCTCTGAGGAATTTGAACATGCTTAGTATAAAGAGAAAACTCAGTGAAACTTCATCCCTGACTTCAAGAATTTGAAAAACTATCAGATGGAGTAAGGATTAGATTCCTTTGTTTGGCCCTACAAAGAAAAGAAGGGGCAATGGAGGAAATTGCAAATAGGCCAATTTAGGACTGATATCCAGAAATTACTTACTTCCTAACAATTTGAGCTTTGATAATTAGAATGAGCTTTTTTAAGAGTTACTGAGTTTTTCCCCTTCCTTGTAGGTCTTCAGGATCTTTTTAGATCCAATATAGTAGAGATTTCTTTGCTGTATGGGTTGGATTGGATGGCTACTGAAGTTCCTTCTAATGCTCAAATCCTGTCCTTTTCTGATCGCAGCTTTGTTGTTTAGAATGAAAGAATGACAACTCTATTGCTTCATATAAGTCAGGATGAATGACAGTGGAATTTTGAGAAGAAGTGGGGAAAACTAAATCCCTTTAAAAATAATAAAGGGACTTCTAGGTTATATGAATGATAAGATGGCAGACAAGATATTTTCTCCACTCACCCGAATTTCTCAAACATCTTCAAAATAGAAATTATGCACCAAAGATAGAACAATGATAACTGTTTCCATTACTCAGAATGCAAAAGAAGGTTAAAAATAGGCTCCAACTATCACTGACCCTTAGCTCTCTCTCCCATTTATCCTGCTATGAATAGTAAAGCTACATTAGTAACCCCAGGATACAAAACACTACTGAACCCTAGTGCCCCTCTGACTTTCCAGTTCCATAGAGATCCTGTCTCCAGCCTGTGGGTCTTGAGAGTCAGACGGGCTATAACTCTTTAGCAATAGAAGTCTGCCAAAGGCAATACCAACATTGTAAAGTTCTGAACTGCTGGTCCTGGGGAAAACAGATTGAACTGTCCTGTGCAGGGAAAGCTGTTTGTAAACCACTGGTGTTTAAGCCAGACAATTAAGGAACAGAGGGAATAGGATAGGTCATTAGGGCAGTTTACTGTGCATATAAGGTACTGTATAGCATTCCTCAGAGCCAGCTGAGGTCAGTTCTGACCATCCAAAATTTAATTGGAGCAGAGACTTAGGCCGATTACCTGTAAATTTCTCAGGTGGAAATAAACAATGAAGCGTTTTCAGATCTATGCCTTCACAGAAACTACAAAGAAGGGAATCAGGAAATGAATGATAAGGAAAATGGGATGTTGAAGGAAGACACTGAAAATATCAAAAATTTCAGGAAGAAGAAATCCTAAAAATCTTTTTATTTTTTATTTTTAATAATCATAACTTTTTATTGACAGAACCCATGCCTGAGTAATTTTTTACATTATCTCTTGCACTCACTTCCGGTCTGACTTTTCCCCTCCCTCCCTTCACTCCCTCCCCCAGATGGCAAGCAGTCTTATACATGTTAAATATGTCACAGTAATATATGTGTGCAGAACCGAACAATTCTCTTGTTGTACAGGAAGAGTGGTATTCAGAAGGTAAAAATAACCCAGAAAGAAAAACAAAAATGCAAACAGTTTACATTCACTGGGAACAGTGTTCTTTCTTTGGGTGTAGCTGCTTCTGTCCATCATTGATCAATTGAAACTGAGTTAGATCTTCTCTTTGTCAAAGAAATCCACTTCCATCAGAATACATCATATAGTATCATTGTTGAAGTATATAATGATCTCCTGGTTCTGCTCATTTACTTAGCATCAGTTCATGTAAGTCTCTCCAAGCCTCTCTGTGTTCATCCTGCTGGTCATTTCTTACAGAACAATAATGTTACATAACATTCATATACCACAATTTACCCAACCATTCTCCAATTGATGGGTGTCCATTCATTTTTTAGTTTCTAGCCACTACAAAGAGGGCTGCCACAAACATTTTGGCCCATACAGGTCCCTTTCCCTTTTTTAGTAATTTCTTTGGGATATAAGCCCAATAGTAGCACTTCTGGATCAAAGGGTATGCACAGTTTGATAATTTTTTGGGCATAATTCCAGATTGCTATCCAAAATGGTTGGATTCATTCACAACTCCACCAAAATGCATCAGTGTCCCAGTTTTCCCTCATCCCCTCCAACATTCATCATTATCTAAAAATTTTTAAAATAACAACTCATTAGGAAAAATAGTAACAAGAGTAGAAAATAAGGCCTCCAGATCTGGTAAATAAGTTCAAACATCTAGGAATAATTACTGCAAAGCAAAGGAAAATGTTACAACAATTGATGAGACAGAGGACCCTATAGAATTTGAGAAGAACATGGAATCACAATATGCTACTACTGAGTGGTTTAAAAGAGAAATGAGAATTAAGAGGGTAAAATATATGTCCTACACAGCAAAAATAATGAACAAAATAGAAAAACTTAAATTTGCCATGGCAAGTCTCATCAAAGAAACAAGAGAGAACACTAGACTGGGAATGCAAATATACATAATGTGAAGGATAGCTTAGGAAAAGAAAAGCAAAAGCCAACAGTGTTAAAGAGAAAATATGGTTACTATGCAAGTAAAACATACTGCACTCAAACATAGGATGTGTAGAGATAGCCTAATTATCACAGTCTCCCAGATAGTTAAAACTCTAAAAGGAAAGGCATATTAAACAAGAAGAAGGAATCAGAGATGAGGGGAAGAAAGTTAAAGGAAACAGGACTACCTTTTTAAAAAAGAGTAAAGTAGAATACCAAAGAAATATAAAACTGTGTTTACAACAGAAGAGAAAACTTGAAACTGAAAAGCTTCTGTATGGATAACATTAATGTGCTTAGGATAAGAAGTAAAGTGGTCAAATGGGAAAAAACGTGTATCCGATTTTTCTGATAAGGGTCTGGTATCCAAGATCTGTAAGCAATTAACATATATGTGTTCATGCATATATATATATAAATCACACTTTAGATGTGAAAACAAGAAATGAAATCACATATACATAACTATCAACTATTCCCTAGCAGATTAATGGTTAAAGGAAATGAACAAACAGTTCTCAAAAGAAAAACCTCAATGTATTTACAACATATGAAAAAAATGCTTCAAATTATGAAGAATAAGAGGAATATGAATACGCAAATTGGGAAAGATAACAAAAAAGGGGAATCAGTAATGATGGAGCTATTGCAGAAAGATAGGCACACTAATTCATTGTTGGTGGAACTATGAAATAATACAACCATTTTGGGAAACAATTTGGAATTATGCAAATAAGGCAACTAGAATGTCCATATCCTTTGAACAAAAGATTCCTTTATTGAGCTTATGCTATAGGAAGCCTCTGACTCCCTTCCTTCCTCCCACCAATACCATTTATCTGCCTTACTTTAAATTTAATCCAGAGATGACAAAAATTAAACTATTTCCATATAATGGTGCTCACCAATTATTAAGTATCATTTAAGTCTAAAAAGAAAATCAAACCTCATTTCTTACATATGACTCATTAAAAACAACAGAGCAGAATAAGTTTTAGTCATTTTCTTAGTAAACTTAGCAAAAGATCAACGATGAAAATGACAACGAGGGTAGAGAAAATAAAAATTAATAAAACATTTTACTTGAATTGAAAGAGGCACAAAAAAATCCATATTTAAGGTAGACACATATAACACAAGTTTAAAAAAAAATTAAAAGGTGAAGACTTGTAAATGATACTGAGAAGCTTTGCATCAATGTACATTTGTACTTACTTTTCATTCATTTTCCAACTCCTATCATCCCTCTACTCCTTCCTAATTAGAGCCAGACTATGCAAATTACCAAGGAACCAAAGAAAGAACAAACCTAGTATATCCAAAAATTATGTTTCAATCTGCACTCTGAATCTATTATCACTCTATCAGGAGGTGGGTAGCATGTTTTATTATGAGTCCTCTGAAACTGTGGTTGGCTGTTGTATTGATCAAAATTCCCATGTATTTCAATGTGAGAAAAATGATTGTTAATAATCAATGATTTAGTCAGATCCAGAATTCCCCCCCCCCTTTTTCTAGAGTTCTGATTTTAAAAGTTTAGTCTCTTGATTGAAAAACTGCTGATAATGAGATTGGATTAATTTTCTTGTTCAGATTGAAGTGGCTATTGCGTTTTACTCAGGATTGAATGGAGATAAATTCTTTGACTAGATTGACCAAGGCTGGGGTTAATTTAAGAGGTGAATGACATGATCAAAGTTCATGTCCAGTTCCTCATGGTAGTATTTATTCTCTCATTTATTAGCCAGTCATAGTTGATTGCCACACTTCAGAATCTCCCTCTTGCAAAAAGGTAAATCTGCCTTGATTGTCTTTAGTCTAAGTCAGGGGTCCTCAAACTTTTTAAATAGGGGGCCAGTTCACTGTCCCTCAGACTGATGGAGGCCGGACTATAGTAAAAATAAAAACTTTGTTTTGTGGGCCTTTAAATAAAGAAACTTCATAGTCCTGAGTGAGGGGGATAATCATCCTCAGCAGTCGCATCTGGCCCGTGGGCCATAGTTTGAGGACCCCTGTAAGTGATCATTCTTTAATTAAAATGCTGGCATTATCAATAAAATCATTAAATAACTCAGAAATTATGTCCCTCTTGAACATTTTAAAATACCAGCTACTTGTCTTTTCAATATAGTCATCACAAGTTAAATCATTCTTCTGGTTCTGCTCACATAACTCTGTATTAGTTTGCATAAACCTTCCCAGGATGAAACCATCTTTATATCATCTATTACAATATAATAGCATTTCATCATGTTTATATATCAAAACGTGTTCAGCCTCTCCTCATTTTCCAATTCTCTGCCACCCCCAAAATAGCCACTATAAATATTTTTGTATATCCTTAGAAAGTTTTTTTTTTTTTTTGGTTGTTGTTCCATTTTTCTTGGAATGAATCCATTGTTTACAATATCCTTATTCTGACTCCTCTCTCCTTTCTTTCCTTTCTATCCTATTTCCCTGATGAATGAATTGTGTTTCTGCACCCAACTCTGTGTGTATGTGTAATTATTTTCTCCTCCAATTGACCAGTTCAATAAAAAATATGGTTCAAGTATCAACTGCTTCCTCCAGTTGTTCCTACTTGCATCATTTGTCATAGTTGCTAATTTGTGTGCTCCAATTAAAAAAAGAAAAATCTTGTACTTGAGTCTTGACTTTATATAATGATGTTTTAAAATAGTTTGTTATTAATTTAATTTAAACAATATTTTAAAAGTTTAAAATTTAATTAGGAGAGGTAGTTCAATACAGCCTGGGAGAGAGACATTGGTATGCAGTTAGAAATCTAGAGTCATCTTAAATTTTAATTTTGGCTCCAAAATTAACTGAATGACTCATTACAAATTATTTTATTTTCTTGCCTTTTCAAAATATGTAAAATGGGAATAAAATAATAATAATGTTTTGCATGTGACCAATATGTACATGTTTTTCTCACTCCTCCTCATTCCTTCCTTTCTTCCACTGATCATCCATTCACCCTTATATTTGTAAATATGATGATCATTTGTTTCTGTTTTTCTTACTGCATTATTCCATCTTCATATTCCTATCTGTTGTTCTTGATTGGTTTATTCTATTACATTGCTGTTCTCATTTGTTTAGCCATTCCACAACTTTTGGAAAGGTGATTGTTTCTAGTCTTTGATAATTATTCATAATATATAATATTATAATAATTATAATAATAATATAATAAATTACACACATACACATACACACATCTATGTATGAGACATCCATTAGGGAGAGACAGAGAGACAGAGAAGGACAGAGACAGAAAGAAAGTTTCCTGGGGCACTAAAAGATTGAATAATTTGCTCATAGACACACAATCAATATATGTGAAAGACATAGGTGTGAGCCCAGATTTTTTTTTACTCCAGTGTTCTATCTACTTCACTATGTTGAATCGGCTATATTATTTTAGGTTTTATGTTAATGTTAGTGTCCAAAGAAAGGAGGTAATAGTATTTTTTGTATTGTGCCTTTATAAAATTCCTTTGGGAATATTCTGTTCCATTCTGGGTACCCCATGACATCATCAGATCAGAGATCTAGAACTAGAACCTTAGAAATTATCTAATATTCTAATATTTTACAAATGAAAGCTGGAAGTCCAAATCTACAGGCAGTAAGTGGCAGAGTTGAGATGCAAATTTGAGCACTCTTGTCTCTGCATCCTATCTGCTTTCTAGTGTACCATGTTGTCATTTAGAAAAGAATCGAGGAACTGGAATGTACCCAAACGAAGAATCTTGAGAAAAATCAAAACTGTTCCATAGAAAAATCAGAAGAAGAAATTTGGGTGTTTATCCTGTCAAAAAAAAGGACTTAATGAGAACATAATTACTTTTTTATGTATTTTAAGGGCTGTTAGGGTTAATTTGTTTTGTTCTAGAAAACATAACTAGTAATTGAAGGAGGAAATTGTGAAGAGGCAGATTTTGGCTAGGTAGAAATACAAGTTTTCTATCAATTAAACTTATCCTGTAATAGAATGGGTAGCTTTGAGAAGTTGCGAGTTCACCATTACTGAAGGTCTTCAAGCTTATGATGACTTCTTGCCAGGGATCACAGAATCATAAATTTGGAGCCAAAATGAACTTTAGAAGTCATATTTCAGAGGAGGTAACTGAGCACCAGAATGATCAAGAGACTTGCTTAAGATTATACAGGTAGTAACAGGGAGAGTTAGGATTTGAACTCAGAACTTCTGACTTCAAATAAAATTCCTTTGGTAGATTTAGTTTGTACTAGATTATATCTGAGGTCAAGGCAACTAAGGGGCACAATGGTGGATTGAGATCCTGCCCTGAAGTCAGAAAGATTCATCTTTTGTTCCCTTTCTCTTTGGAAGCAACTTTGTAGCCAAATATGATAATATATACCTGTCAACATTGTTATAAGAGAACTTGAGTCAGGTGGATCCCTTGAGCTGAAGAATTCTGGGCTGCAGTAGGGTTAAAGCTGATCAGGTATCTGCAATGAGTTTGCTGTCAAAGTAGTGAACCCCTGTAGGCAGGGCAGGGCAGGACAAGGATAACAGGACCAGGTATATCTATGGAGGAGGAAAGAAGCAAGTCAAAGCATCCATGAAAATCATCAATGGAATCAAGAATAAAAGTAGCCAAGATGAGCTGGGGAGACTCAGTCTCCAAAAAAAAAAAAAAAATCAAAACCAAAATAAAACAAAAACTGCTTTGTGTTTACTTTATAACAAGGAATTTCCACACTTCCAATTTTTCTGCTGTCCTCTCTAAAAATGTTGTAAGCTTCTTGAAATCAGGAATGTGTCATTTTCATTATTGTTTCCGTAGGACCTCTTTTGTTGACTGATACATAGTATTTATTTAAGAAATCCTCACTCATTTGAATAAATCTTTTCCAGGAGAGATGGGTTTTATCCATGAAAGTGATACTGCCGAGTTTTCTTATAAAGTAGAGAGAGAAGCTTCCTTAGTGCAGCTCTAGATTTTCTTGGGGGAACCCAGGAAAGAATAGCCATAGATTAGTTTCCATAGCTTAAGTTGTCATATTTAACTGTCATTTTAAAGAATCATCTCGTCATTGCCCTCTGCTGTAATTACTGAAGATATTGGCTTTAGGGGGTAGGGATTGGCTTCCTCTGATTTGGTCTGATTTATATATACAGGTTTGAACAGGCTGCTAGGAGATAGCACACTTTTCCCAAGCAATATAAGAGATCAACTTGGAATGAGTGATATTATCCATCATCTTAGATGCTTTGGTTTCCTCATATGACCCTTCTCCTGAGGTACAGACATAAGCAATCATGGTTGTCAATCTGTGTGTGCCCTAACCAAGAATAGGTTATATGCCATGGTGATATCAATGCAATGGGAGAAACCTGCAAGGCTTTGTTTTTGAAAAGATAAGTAATGCAAAGTTTTTCATATACTTTGTTAGAAATATAAGTTTGCTTCAGTTATGTTGGCAGCAATGTCAATTTTGCTTCCTTATGGGTTGGAGAGTTATATATGTTCTTTTTAAATTTTATTTTTTAATTTATGGAATAAAACAAGTATTTCTATAACATAGTACAATAAAAAGGTGGTATACATATATGTGTCAATGTAAAATTATCTTATACATCTATTTATCAATTCTTTTTTCCAGATTCAGATAGCATCTTTCTTCATATGTTCTTTAAAGTTAATTTGGGTATTTAAAAAAGTCAAAATAACTTATTCATTCAAAGTCATTCTTTTTTCCCCTTCTCTTTTATTCATTTAGTATTTTTCCTAGTTACATTAAAATGTTATTTATATTTGGTTTTTTTTTTAATTTTTGAGTTCTAGGTTCTCTCCCGTATCCCCACCCACAATTAAGAAATCACTTGTGAAATTATGCAAAAGATTTCCATAAAAGTCAAGTTGTGAAAAAAAAAAGTATAGATCTCCCATCCTGATGAAAATAAAAATATTCAAGAAAAATTAAGTCAAAAAAGAGAGAGAGAGAATTCTTCAATATGTATTCAAACACAATCAGTTCCTTCTCTGGGTACAGAGAGGAGTTTTCATCATGAGTCTTTCAGAATAGTTGTGGATGATTGCATTACTGAGAATAGCAAAGTCATTCCACAGCTGGTCATCCTAGAACATTGCTATTACTTTGCATACAGTACATTTCACTTTGCTTGAGTTCACGGAGGACATTCCAGGTTTTTTTTCCCCTGACAGCATCCTGCTCATCATTTCCCATAGAGAAATAATATTCCATCATAAACACACACCATAGTTTATTGAGCCATTTCCCACTTGGTGGGTATCCCCTCAATTTCCAATTTTTTTTGTCCTGAGAAAAGAGTTGCTATGAATATTTTTTTGTATATATAGGACATTTTCCTTTGGTTTGCTTAAATCTTTTTGGTACTCATGCCAAGTGGTAGTTTTAGTAAGTTAAAGGATATGTATGAATACAAAGCTTCAAAGTCATTATTTTTTTTTCTTTAATGTTTTCTTTAGGGATAGAAGCAAGGTGAATGAGAGAAGCCAGGAAATTGCCTGAACCCTCCCCACATTCCCTTGGAAACAATGGCAAATCAGGGCTCTAAAAGTATTCTGGAGAGACAATCTACAAAAAGACAAAGTGAAATAATTTGCTAAGTTAAGATAATTTATAAGGAATTCAGGAAAGGTCTCTCTCACTCTGGTAAAAGGGCAATGTAACCCAGCATAGACAGTGTCTAGACAAGCTGTCAGGAGACTCTTAGCTACAGCACAGATCAGCAATTAAGGCCAGCAATCCTGGAACAGCAGGGCAACTGTGAGGCCTTCAGACCTAGTGCAGGACCCTGGCCATAAAAGGTGGAATTAGGCCAGACCACCCAACTCAGTGGGCAAATCACCAGAACCCTAGCCATCAGATCAGAAAGTTAGTAATCAAGTCCATGGCTTCCTGTACAAGAAGCTTGGGAGAATAACCTCTGTGCCCAGAGGCAGAACTCAAAATTTTAAATTAATTAATTAATTTTAATATGCATTTCTTTATGAATCGTGTCAGAAGAGAAAAATCAGAACAAAAGGGAAAACCCATGGGAGAGAAAAAAAAATAAAAAAAAAAAGTGAACATAGCATGTGCTGATTTACATTCAGTCTCTTTAGTTCTTTTTTTAGGTGCCTTGGTATTGCCTTGAATCACTGAACTACTGAAAAAACCAAAGTCTTTCAAAGTTGGTCATCACACATTCTTGCTGTTATTGCATACAATAGACTCCTGGTTCTACTTGTTTCCCTCAGCATCAGTTCATGGAAATCTTTCTAAAGACAATTTGTTCATCATTTTTTATAGAACAGTAATATTTCATTATCTTCATATACCACAACTTTTTAAACCATTTGATGGGCATCTACTCATTTTCCAATTTTTTTGTGAGCCCCAAAAAACTGCTACAAATATTTTGCACATGTGAGTCCTTTTCCCTCCTTTATGATTTTCTTGTAATACAGACCCAGTAGTGGCAGTACTGGGTCAAAGAGTTTGCACAATTTGATAGCCCTTTGAGCATAATTCCAAATTGCTCTCCAGAATGTTTTGTTCATTTTACAACTCTAGCAACAATGCATTAGTATCCCAATTTTCCCACATTGCCATCCAACATTTATCATTATCTTTTCTCATCATCTTAGCCAATCTGAGGGGTGTGAGGTGGTTTCTCAGCTGATTTAATTTGCATTTCTCTGATCAATAGTGAGATAGAGTATTTTTTCATATGACTATAGATGGCTTTAATTTTTTTCATCTGAAAATAGTTTGTTCATACCCTTTGACTATTTATCAATTGGAGAATGACTTGTATTCTTATAAATTTGACACAGTTCTTTATATATTTTATTTTACTTTTTATTAAAGCTTTTTATTTACAAAGCATATTCATGGGTAATTTTTCCAACTTTATCCTTTGCATAACCTTTTGTCGCAAATTTTCCCCTTCTTTCCCCCACCCCCTCTCCTATTTGGCAGGTAGTCCAATACATGTTAAATATGTTGAAATACATGTTAGATCCAATATATGTATACATATTTATATAATAATCTTATTGAACAAGAAAAATCAGATCAAGAAGGAAGAAAAAGAAAAACAGAAAAAAAACATAAAAAGAAATGTAAGCAAATAACAACAGAGAGAGTTAGAATGCTATGTTGTTTTCCACACTCTGTTCTTATGGTTCTCTCTCTGGGTGTATATGGCTCTCTTCATCACTACACAAGTGGAACTGGTTTGAATCATTTTAATGTTGAAGAGAGCCATGTCTATCAGGATTGATCATCATATAGTCTTGTTGTTGCCATGTATAATGATCCCCTGGTTTTGCTCATTTCACTTTGCATGAGTTCATGTAGATCTCTCTAAGCCTCTCTGAAATCATCCTTCTGGTCGTTTCTTACAGAACAATAGTATTCTATAGAATTCAGATACCAAAATTTATTCAGCCATTCTCCAATTGATGGGCATCCATTCAGTTTCCAGTTTCTTATCACTACAAAGAGGGCCATAAACATTTTTGCACATGTGGGTCCCTTTCCCTCCTTTAAGATCTCTTTGGGATATAATCCCAGTAGTAACACTGCTGGATCAAAGGGTATGCACAGTTTGATAACTTTTTGAGCACAGTTCCAAATTGCATTTCTCTGATCAATAGTGATTTGGAGCACCTTTTCATGTGGCTACAAATAGTTTCAATTTCTTCATCTGAAAATTATCTGTTAATATTCTTTGACCAATTATCAGTTGGAAAATGGTTCAAATTCTTATATTGAGTCAATTCTCTATTTATTTTAGAAATGAGGCATTTATGAGAACCCTTGGATATAACATCTCCCCACTCCAGTTTTCTACTTCCCTTCTAATTTTGTCTGCATTTCGCCTTCAACATTTATTGTTATCTTTTCTTGTCATCTTATCCAATATGAAAGGTGTGAATGAAGTGGTACCTCACAGTTATCTTAATTTGCATTTCTCTAATCAATAGTAATTTAGACCATTTTTTCATAGGAATAGAAATGGTTGTTATGACACTGAATAAGTAGGGTTTTTAAAAATCATTTTTGTTGTATTAACTTTACCTACCTATAAGCAACTGATATTCTTCCAATTGTTTAGATCTTACTTTATTTGTGTGAAAATTTTTGTAATTTTGTTCATATACTTCCCAGGTTTGCCTTGGCAGATAGACTTCCAAATATTTTATATTGTTTGCCATTATTTTAAATGGGATTTCTCTTTCTTTCTCTTGATGCTGGATTTTGTTGATAACATAGAAATGCCAATGATTTATGTGGTTTTATTTTACTTAATGTGTAATCTTTAAAATGTATTGTTGTGATCTTTTACCTAGTGTTGCACCCATTTTCGTTAAATTGTCTACAATTTTTTTTTTCTGTTTTTAATTCTTCTTGGGTTTATATATCAGTGTCATATTTGCATTATAAAAGAAATTTGGTAGGATCCCTTCTTTATTATTCCAAACAATTTATTTAATACCAACATTAGTTGATCTTTAAATGTTTGATAGAGTATGTTTATTTTATTGGGGTAGCTAACTGGTATAGAGTTTAGAGTGCTGAACCTGGAATTAGAATGACCTGAGTTTAAATGCAGCCTTAGATATTTACTAATTGTGATCTTGGGCAGCTCAGTTGACTTTAGTTTGCTTCAGTTTCCTCTTCTGTAAAAATGGGATATGGGTACATATCTTTCAGAATTATTGTAAAAATCAAACGAGATATTTGTAAAGATAATTAATATAAAAATAATTATATAAAAATAATTGTAAATATAGGCCATTGTTGTTGTTCAGTTGTTATATTAATGTTGAACTTTTCATGATCCCATTTTGGAGCTTTATTGGCAATAATACCAGTTTGCTATTTCCTTACCTAGTTTATTTTTACAAATGAGGTGCTTAGGCAAGCAGGATTCAGTGACTTGCCCATGTTCACACAGGTAGATACATAATAAGTAGTATATAAATGTTATTTTTTTTATTATGATCATTATCATTTTCATCTGCAAAAGAAAGAACAGATTTATAGCTGGAGGGAACTTCAGAAATCACCAGTAGAACTTCCTCCATTTTGCAGATGGAAAAAACTATGTGTCAGACACTGGAGATACAAAACAAAATTGAAGCAGACCTTTCATTCAAGGAGCTTACATTTGATAAGGGAGAGAATATGTTTATAAACAAGTATATACAAATTCATATAAAATAAATATTTTGGGGGGAGGAGGGGCACTGGAAACTGGAGATGTCAGGAAAGTCATCATATAAAATGTACTGATGATATAGGGTTTTGAAGAAAACAAGGGATTCTAAACAGGAGTTCCTAATCTTGATTTGCATTTTAAATATCTATCTAGCTATCTATCTACCTATGTAGAATTATGTCTTTATGTAATCCTAGGCATTTTACTTTGTGTATTTAAAATTTTTTTAAATTAAAAGTAATTTAAATTATGTAATTTAAATATTAAAATACTTTATGTATTTATTATTTTCTTGTTTTTTATACAGTCTGTAAGTTTATTGTCAAAGGGATCATACCACAACAAAAGAAACCTTGTTCAGATGGGTCGAGGTAGGAATTCATTGGAAATATGATGCATAGCAATTTAAAAAATGTAGACTTAGGATGGCAAAGTCAAGATGGTGAAGTAAATGCTTGAACTCTCCCAACCTCTTCTTCAAATCACTCCACATTCCCTTAAATAATAATTCAAAACAAATTTCAGAGTATCAGAACACCCCCAAAGATGAAGTAGAACATTTTCCAGCTGAAGACAATTTAAAAGATCAGTCTGTGGAACCAGGGTGGGAGCCCAGTGCACTGTCCCAGTGCAGAAAACACCAGAAGAGCCCCAGTTCAGTTGCACTCTAGTAAAGTAGGAACAGGTCTAGATTCTGAATCCACATCAGTTCTGGCAGTTTCTAGATCCTTCAGTCCAAAGACACAAAAAATAACTTGAAAGATCAGCAGAAAAGGTCTGTGGAATCAGAGTGGGAACCCAGCATACAATTCCAGTGCAAGCCAGGCCAGTGCAATCCTAACCCCAGCTTCAGCAAAGCAGGGCAGTACTGATGGCTTCCAGAGCTCTTAAACTAGAGAAAACAAAGAAGACTTGGAAGGTCAGCAGAAAAGATCTGTGACAATAGGATGGGAGTCCAATACCTCAGCACAGTTCCAACCCCAGCCCTGACCCTGGTCCTAGTCCCAGTGCCAGCAAAACACAACTTTCTTGCTTTAGCGCATTAGATCTTACAGCTAGTGAGGGCAAGGATGCTACTACCATTTCCAGGGAAGAAAAGAAGGCTTATGGTAAGATCCCTAGAAGAATTTCTGGAAACAGTTTGGACCAGTGCACCCTCCACCCTGGAAACAGAGCCCTACTTTAACAAAGTTAAAAGACCAAATAATAGACTAAATTGAGCAAATAAAAGCTAATAATTTCATGAGAAATCAAAACATAATAAAGCAAAATAAAAATATTGAAAAAAATAAAAAAATGTGAAATATCTCATTAGAAAAACAATGATCTGGAACTGACCTGGAAATAGATCTAGGAAAGATAATTTTAAAAATTATTGGTCTACTTGAAATCATCAAAAAAGGAACCCAGACATTCATCTTTCAAGATATTATAGAGGGAAAACTTCTAATATTATGAAACCAGAGGATAAAATAAAAAGTGAAAGAATCCACTAATTACCTCCTGAAAGAAATACCAAAATGAAAACTCCAAGGAATATTTTAGTTCAATTTCAGAACTCCTAGTTCAAGGAGAAAATATTGCAAGCATCCAGAAAGAAACAATTCCAATTATCATGGACTTATAGTCAGAATAACACAGAATACAGTCTCTACTTGTTATTCCAGAAAACAATGGGAATAGAATTAGAGTTAAGAATCACCTACTCATCAAAACTGAGTATAATCTTTCAGAGGAAAAATTTTCAGTGAAATAGAGGATTTTCAAGCATTCACAATGCAAAGACCAGAGATCAATGGAATATTTGATTTTTATATATTGAATTCTAAAGAAACATAAGGAGATGATCAGGAAAGTGTCATAAGGGACTTAACAAGGTTTATATATATACAGACACAGAGAGAGAGAGAGAGAGAGAGAGAGAGAGAGAGAGAGAGAGAGAGAGAGAGAGAGAGAGAGAGAGAGAGAGAGCACGCACAAGTATGAGTTGAATATAAAGGGATAATATCTAAAATATTGATGAAATTAAGGGGTGAGAGAGAAAAGTGCTGGGAGAAGGGAAAAGGGTATAAATTATCTGCCATAAAAAAGAAACAAGAAAAAAGCTTTTACTATGGAGAGGAACAGAAGGAGGAAAGGCTAAGTGAACCTTACTCTCATTAGAACTGACTCAATTAGAAAATAATATACACACTAAATATGGGTATAGAAATCTATCTCACCCTGAAGGAAAATTGGAGGGGAATAGGGTAGAGGAAGGGGGAGAGAGTGATAAAAGAGAAGATATAACGGGGGAAAGAGTGGTCAGTAGCAAAATACTTTTGAGGGTGAAAGGAGAGAGAGAATAAGTGGGGGAAATACAGTTAGCAATAGTAATTGTAAAAAGAATTTTGGGAGCAAGTTTCTCTGATAAGGCCTCATTTTTCAAATGTAGAAGAAACTGAGACAAATTTAATAAAAAAATAAGATCTATGCTCCAATTGATAAATGATCAAAAGATATGATCTATGCCCAAAGGACTATAAATTCATGCATATCCTTTCACCTAACAATATTACTACTAGGCATAAATACCAAAAGAAATAAAAAAAAAAAAAGGAAAAGGACCTATATGTGCAAACATATTTATGGCAGCTCTCTTCTCAGGGCAAAAAAAAAATGGAAATTTAGGGGATGCCCATCAATTGGGGAATGGCTTAATAAACCATAATGTGTGTTTGTGATTGAATGTTATTGTTCTATGGGAAATGATAAGCAGGATGCTCCCAGAAAAACACCTGCAAAGTCTTCCATGAACTCAAGCAAAGTGAAATGTATTGTATACAAAGTAATAACAATATTCTGGGATTACTGCTTGTAAATGACTTTGCCATTCTCAGAAGTAGTGATACATGACTTCTCTGAAGTACTTATGATGAAAAATCCTCTCTATAATCAAAGAAGGAAATGATTGTGCCTAGATACAGATTGAAAAACTCTCTCTCTTTCCCTCCCTTCTTCATCTCCCTCTCTCTTTCTCTCTTCTCACTCTCTCCCTCTCTTAACTTAATTTTTTTCTTGAGGGTTTATTCATTAGGGTGGAAAATCTTTTTTCTTTCACATTATGATTTTTATGTTTTGCATAACTTCACATGTTGTTTCTTAACTGGAGTTGCAGACAAGGGAGAGAAGTTGGAATTCAAAAGTTTTAAAAACAAATGTTAAAAATTTTTTCTAAATGTAAGTGTGTAAAATATTAAATAAACTAAATTAATTAAAAGTGAAATGGAAAAAAATAAAACAAAATGTCAATCTTAAAAAAGGACTTAGGAAATGGAAAGTCACATTTTAAAAAGAATATAAGAGTGAGTGATTTGCTTTCATGAGGCATGCAATATAGCTGTGTACATTATGATATATACAAGGTTCCAGAGACATAGTTTATTTTTAATTAATTATTTTATTAATGATCCTAACATTTTATTAATAAGATGGATTTAGTGTCATTCTTGAATGCCAAAGATCTCTCAAGGAATATACTTAACACTTAAATGTCTTTGGATGAGTGGATATTTCTGAGGGTGGTAATCAAATCTAATAAGTTAACAGAAATGAGAGAATTACTATTATGAGAGGTAGGATTATTCTAATGAGGATCTGAGGCATATAACTGATCACTCAGCCTTGGTCAAGGAGACTTGGGAATACCCATATCATTCTATCTAAAATAACCTTGGTAAAAGGGAGAATCCACTTTTATCCAGTCTTCTGAGTAAAACACGGCCAGAATCCATCAAATAACTTATACTAAAATTGCTTTACCTTTTTATCAGATTTGAGTTTTCTCTTTCATTATTAGATTTGTTCTTGAAAGACTGCCTGAATAAAGGGGTGATTTCTGAATGAGAAAATAGAAAAGGGGGGCAACCCTAGTCCTAATTCTATAATTGGTAATTAACATAAGAGGGAAACAATCATTTTTTCAATATCCATTGCCAAAGATCTCTTATTATCAAGGACATCCATATTGGCTCAGACAGTTGCTAGATTTTTTTTGGCCTGCGTTTATTGTATCATTACTTTATGAGGATTAAATGACTGTAGAGAAGTGTGATAGTCCATAGAAAAATGAATAGTTAGCTAGAAACTGGAAGTTCTGAGTAAAGATTACTAAATGGGATTGTGATTATTTACAGATCACTTGAAGCATCTGAGCCCTGGTTCCCATGTATAAAATAGGGATTGGAAATTTTGCTTTATTTAACTCACAAGGTCAATTTGAAAAAAACATCACTTTATAAATTGCATTACATTATACCAATATGACTTATGAGTTGTTTTTACATTTTGTTAGCACATTTCATAGCTAATTATTTGTATATATATTGTAGGCATTTCAACTTCCTCTTCTACATGGTAATCTTTTGAGAAAAGGTTACTTTATTCTTGTATCACTAATTTCTATCACACTGTATATAGAGTAAGAACATAATAATTGCTTCTTAAATTGAATTAATCACCATCTACAATCCCAGTTCTAAGAGGTGACCAGTAGAAACTCAAATATGATTGGTGATGGGCTTTTGGACCATAATTACTTTTTTTGATGATTGCAAAGAGTGGCATAGGTTCAAGTTCTGCTTTTGCTATTTACTATCTGGGGGATAAAATCAGGCAAGCAATTTATATTCTATGAATTGAGCTTCTTAGGTGTCAAATCAGAGGTATTAAATCTATCTTTCAGATTTGTCATGATCCTCAATGTAAAAAAAGTCTTTTAAAAAAGTTGAGAGATCAGCACCAAGGCCAGGGAGCACTTTCATCTTGATTCCAGAAATACATATTGATGCTAGAACTTTGGGACTTTGAAAAGAGCAGATAAAAAGATTATGAGAATGATTATTGAGCAGAAGTATAAAATCATACCATTCCCGCACATAATCCCTCTTTCCTTTTCCAGGGTTGGATCTAACTTGTTTTATTCCTATTCCCCCTGATGAAAAAGCTGCCCCAAGTTTCTGCTTTGGGCTCTTTGTCTTTGAGTAGTAGGAGTATATTTCAGTAGTAAAAATAAACCTGCAGAAAGCTCTGACCCCAGCATGATGTAAAATCCTCAGACACAAAAGTTCTATTAAAAATGATACATTTACTAATTTATGGGCCACTGTCAAAACCATTGTTAAAAACTAAGGTAGTTCGAGTGACATCACTGAAAATGCAAATGTCCATGTTAAAGACATATAGAATTACTTTACCAACTCCCATTCCTTTTATTGTATTTTCTACCTTTAATCATAACTCAGAAAAGTACCTTTATGGTATTAGAATTTTCTAAATTTGCTTTCAGCTTGGCAATATTGTCTTCCCCCATGCCCCACCTCTTTTAAGCCAAAGAAATAAAGGAAGGAAAAAATAAAAAAGAAATAGAGGAAGAAGAAGGGAAAGGAAGAGAGAGAAAGAAAGGAAGGACAGGAGAGAGAAAGAAGGAAAAAATAAAATTAAACAGTTTCTTTGCAAAATATTGAAAATATAAATACAGACAGTAGTTTGCAGGGAGCTTACATTCTATTGGAGAGAAACAGGTATGAAGGGTTTTAGTTGCAAGTTAGGAAAAGTCCCTTGATGCTTAGCATGTAATGGAAAAGATATGTAAACGCCTCTTCTTTGAAATCCATTCCAGCTAGGTGACACAGTGGATAGAACACCAGTCCTGAAGTCAGGAGGATCTGAGTTCAAATGTGACCTCTGACACCTAACACTTTCTAGCTGTGACCCTGGGCAAGTCACTTAACCCCAATTGCCTCAGGGAGAAAAAAAGATGTGTTCCATAGAAAGTTTTAATTTGCACAAATTCAGGAGAGAGGTATAATGGTGAGAAGTTGTGGTCCATATTTATTTGAATGAAATAGCAACATGATGCTGAAATTGTCCTTTTTATCCTAGAATTTCTCAGTATAGTTGTCATGGTATTACATACTCTAAAATTGAAAGGAATTTCAAAGGCTACCTTATATCAACTATACCTGAGCTAGAATGCCCTGTATAGCATCCCTGACAAGTGAGACAAGTCATTGTTCCTAAAAGACTTTGTTTTTCTTATTAAATAGTTGCTTGTTGGGAAAAGTGGGTTAAGAAGGGGTTGCTAAATTAAGACAACTCTGAGATACCACTACACACCTGTCAGATTGGCTAAGATGACAGGAAAAAATAATGATGATTGTTGGAGGGGATGCGGGAAAACTGGGACATTGATGCATTGTTGGTGGAGTTGTGAATGAATCCAACCATTCTGGAGAGTAGTTTGGAACTATGCTCAAAAAGTTATCAAACTGTGCATACCCTTTGATCCAGCAGTGTTACTACTGGGCTTATATCCCAAAGAGATACTAAAGAAGGGAAAGGGACCTGTATGTGCACGAATGTTTGTGGCAGCCCTTTTTGTAGTGGCTAGAAACTGGAAACTGAATGGATGCCCATCAGTTGGAGAATGGCTGAATATATTGTGGTATATGAATATTATGGAATATTATTGTTCTGTAAGAAATGACCAACAGGATGATTTCAGAAAGGCCTGGAGAGACTTACACTAACTGATACTGAGTGAAATGAGCAGGACCAGGAGATCATTATATACTTCAACAATAATACTATATGATGACCAGTTCTGATGGACCTGGCCATCCTCAGCAACAAGATCAACCAAATCATTTCCAATGGAGCAGTAATGAACTGAACCAGCTATGCCCAGAGAAAGAACTCTGGGTGATGACTAAAAATCATTACATTGAACTCCCAATCCCTATATTTATGCCCACCTGCATTTTTGATTTCCTTCACAAGCTAAAAAAAAAGAAGGGGTTGCTAGATTCATTTGAGAATAACAACTTCACATAAGTTTGGAGTGATAGGAGAGTTCAGTACAAATATCTGTGATCTTAGCCTCTTCTTGGACTATGAGGGATGACTTCCTTAATAAATTACTCTTGGGCAGCCTTGGCTATATTCCTACTTCAGGTCTTATGAATAGATGCCTGAAGGGTAAATTCACAAGAGAAGATCTGGGTCCATGGCTTATGCAAAGGGCAGGTGTTGATGGCATTGAGGTTAATGGAGTTATCCTCTTTAACTCCTAGACAGAAAAGTAATACTAGTGATTGCAAGAGGCACAGTGCAGTGAAGGCAGTTACAGATATCATTGCAATCTCCTCATGTGAATATTTCTGGGTACAAGCATGGCCAGAGATGACCATGTTAGGCTTCAGCAATGTTTTTTCCAGATAGACATGGTGATTATTCAAAACTTTGTAGACAGCAGCCAGAACCTTCTCAGTGACATACTGATAATGCTTCAGATCATGTTCTATATAAGGGAAGATCTTTGGCTCCACAATGGGGACAATGCCATTCTGTTGGCAAATGCTGGTATAACGGACTAGCATATTGACATTCTCCATAATGGCAAATGGGAAAGGTTTCCCAATTTTAGATAATGCCATTTGTTAAAGTCAACCTCATCCTTCTTTTACTGGGCACAGCTCTCACTCAGCCCATCCTGACCTTGATGGTAGTCTTGCCATTGGTCCCTCCCAGGGGCACTATACCTTTGTTCTCTTTGATGTCCACAGTATAACTCCTTGCCTTTATGATTTTGGGGATAGTATGAGCATCACTGCTCTTTGACAGAGTTTCTTAAAGAAAAGGCTAACATCCCTAGTACAGGAGTTCCCTTGATCATCTATTGTCAGAAGGAACTGCCTATAGAAGCCCCAATTTTCCTCTTCCTTCTCAATTTCAGTGGACTGAAGCCGCTTTGCTTCAGATTCCATTGTCTGGAGCAACAATTTGGTGAGCTATATCAGACAGTTCTTTCTTTTGCTCTGGTGTCAAAACTGGGTATTGGCAAAGCATGTTTCCCTTGGCTGTGCTGGTAGTTTCTGGCAAGAAGCAGGCTGCTTATGGTTGAAAACTGAACTTTTGCCTAAAAGACTTTCAGTAATGAATAACTGACTATCATATAAGGAAGGCCATTTCACTTTTGGACAGAGCTAATTTGTTAGGATTGTTTTCTAACATTGAGCCAAAATTTATCATATGCAACTTCTACATATGAGTACCACTTCTATCCCTTCAGACCAATCAGGACAAGTCACATCCATCCATGTGACAGTAAATTTTCACTACTCCCTTAAAGCAATCCTTTTATGTCATGGTTCTAGCCTTTTTACCATCCTCATCATCCCTGTGTGGACAAAGTTGAACTTGTCAATATATGCCCAGACCTAATCACAGTAATCAGATATAGTTTCACAAGGGCTGGACTAAACTTTTCTTATTATGAATACTGTGAGCAATGTTAATACAGAGTCTAAGGATCACATTACCTTTTGGGACTACCATATCACATAGTTTCAATTAAATTTGTGCAAGATTTAAATATGTGGAAGATGTAAGGAAAACAACAAAGCTCTTGCCCTCCTGATATAGGATGCTTTCCATATCAATAATTTTTTATCACCATTATAGTTTTTTCATTATTTTTTTAGGGAAAAGGTAAATAAAAACAACTTAGAAACAAAAATAAAGATTATAAGTTATGGTGTGGATATTTCATGAAATTGAAATACCCCTAAAGTGACCTATTTAAATATGCTGTTATATTTCAAATAGGACATAGGTAAAGGAATAGACATTGTCAAGGACTACCATAATTCTCCATAGGCATTTATAGGTAGTCCTTATTAGTGACAATAATGAATCCTGTGAAGTGGTAGCATTACTTGAATTTATACCACATAGTTCCATTAAGTTGGAATCAATTATATTTTGCATAAGCAAACATCCAAATAGATTTAATTAAATAAAATATATGCGATCATTTCATTGGATTCATTATTTGTACTAATTAGAACTGACCTTTAGCTGACATAAAGTAATGGCCACAGTGAGGAGGCCAAAAGAATCACTGCTTCAGGCAGTGAGAATTTGATTGTGAATCATAGACCCATGGCATCCAAGAGCAGAATTGACTTGGGGTATAAATAGATTTATAAAATCTTATAGAAGAATATGGTGGTGGGTGATTATGAAAAAAACTTACATGTAAAACTGAGAAAGTTTTAGAAAGAAAATAGCAGTTTCAGAAAACTTATTGGGATGTTTAACCTACCTGAGATTGCTTGCTGTCTTGGGGAGGGAGGAAGTAAGAGAGAAAGAGAGAAATCTTTTAAATTTCAATAGTATTCAAAATCACACAAAAATGAATGTTGACAACTATCTTTACATGTAACTGGAAAATGAAATATTATTGAAATAAAAAAGAAAATTTGTGAGATCCTATCTCAGTCGGCAGTTCTTTTTGATCTGATACAAATGGAACATTAGTCATTTCTTTCTAATATTTTATATTTTCAGAAAATAGTGATGAAGAGAATTATCAGTAACTACTGACCCATATGCTCACTTTCTCACCCCTCAAAATATTTATGAGAATCAACTCAATATATATATATATGGAGGTCAAAAAGTTATCAAACTGTGCATACCCTTTGATCCAGCAGTGTTATAATTGGGCTTATACCTCAAAGAGATTTTAAAGAAGGGAAAGGGACCTGTATGTGCAAGAATATTTGTGGTATCCCTCTTTGTAGTGGCAAGAAACTGGAAACTGAGTGGATGCCCATCAGTTGGAGAATGGCTGAATAAATTGTGGTATATAAATATTATGGAATATTATTGTTCTGTAAGAAATGACCAACAGGATGATTTCAGAAAGGCCTGGAGAGATTTACACGAACTGATGCTGAGTGAAATGAGCAGGACTAGATTATTATATACTTCAACAGTACTATATGATGATCAATTCTGATGGGCATGGCCCTCTTTAACAATTAGATGAACCAAATCAGTTCCAATAGGGCAGTAATGAACTGAACCAGCTACACCCAGAGAAAGAACTCTGGGAGATGACTATGAACCACTACATAGAATTTCCAATCCCTCTATTTTTGTCCTCCTACATTTTTGATTTCCTTCACAGGCTAATTGTACACTATTTCAAAGTCCAATTCTCTTTGGACAGCAAAATAACTGTTTGGACATGTATACTTATATTGTATTTAATTTATACTGTAACATATTTAACAAGTATGGTCAACATGCCATTTGGGAGAAGGAGTAGGGGGAAGGAGGGGGAAAGTTGGAACAAAAGGTTTTGTAATTGTCAATGCTGAAAAATTATTTATGTATATATCTTATAAATAAAAAGCTATAATATATATATATATATATGGAGGTTGTCCTTAATAAAAATGTCAAAAGGAAATAGCAATGCTGTCACCTCTGATATTCTTACACATCTTAATTATGAAACTAAAAAGTAAAGAGATCACAGCATTTCACTTCATTTGATTGTTGACTATGTCAAAAAGAAAAGTATATTTGATTTAGTATAGCAGAATTCTGTCCTATATATTTCCCTAGCAAGGTTTCTTCCATGCATTAGTTGAGGACATCTTAAAAGATTCAACAATGGCACTCACTTTGTTTGTTTCTTTGTTTATGATGAGATATAAAATAGGAAGCCCTTTGCTCACCAAAGGTGTTTGCCAGTCTCATGGCAAAATTTCAACATACAGCCCCAGTAGAAGAGGGATTCTCTATATAGGGATAAGTTCTCCAGTTGCTACTATTTTCTTATGAAATTCTGATGACTTGATTAGTCTCTGAAACACTGAAGAAATATTCAACAATAATAATAACTTGCAATTATATAAGCTCTACCATATGCCAGGCACCATGCTAAAAATTCTTATATATATTTCTTTTGATCATCATGACAGTCCTCTGAGTATGTACTATTGCCATTTTACAACTAAGGAAGCTGAAGCAAACAGCCTAAATGGCTTCTTCAAACACAAAAGATTAATTTGAATTCAGGTCTTCCTTACTTTATGTCCAGAACTCTCTCTTCTGTATCACCTAGATTCCTCCTCTCCCATGCAATCCACAATCACACTTACGTGATTTATACACAATTCATACAATAAAAATTATGCAAATAAAGAATGTATATTATTCAGCTTATGCTATGTGCTTTGAAGGACAACCTACAGAGAAAATGCCTTAGTTCATGTGTTTTGGGTAAATTACACATTTGAAAATTTACAGAGCTTAGAAGTGAATCAGAGCAATAGAAGAAGCTCCATTTCATTTCTTTGGAAATATTTTATTTTTTTCCAATTATATGTAAAAATAATTTTATTTCATCTTTAAGCATTCTAGGATTTTATGGTTGGAAGAGACTTCAGTGATCATTTCATCTAATGCCCCAAAGTACCCTCTGTCTAACATGCCCCCAAAAGGTTCTTAAGTCTTTTTTTGGAGAACTTCTGAGAGGAGAAATCTACCATCTCCTGAAGTAGCCCATTCTGCCTTCTTTTTCTTTTAGCAATTTTTTTCCTTATGCCAAGTTTAAATTTACCTCTTTATAACTCTGGGTCAAACAGAAGGTATTTAATCTTTCTTTCATAGGGATTCAGCCTTTTAAATTCTAGAACATTTCCTTCCCAAATCCTCTCCTTCAGGCTAAATATTCCCAATTCATCAGCTGATATTTATATGTCAGGAGTGCTTGTCCTGGTCACTATCTTTCTTGCTCTTATCTAGACAAGCTTTACCTTATATATCCTTCCTAAGATGTGTTTCCCAGAACTGAATATAATGCTCCATTTTTGATCTAACCATATGAGAGTACAATGAAATTGTCTCCTCCTTTTCTCCTGGAAGCTTTGCCTTTCTTAATCTATCCCAACATCGCATTAGCTTTTTTTTTTTTTTTAAGTTTGGTTGCCATATCACTTTGATAACTCATATTGAATTTACAATCTTCTTTGGGGGAATTAACATAGCACTTTGATGTTTTCAAACTCTTTCCTGAAACAAAAAAAGTCTCATTTTTAGAAACATTATTATTGCTCTAGTCATTTTCTCTGGGTAAAATTCGTGAAGTAGAATAATCTCCAAGAAATCAAATTTGTAGTTATCACATGGGCAATGGAGTGATTTATAGTGGATTTAAGTAGGTTGCAGGATTTTAACAATGATAAATAGCACACATTAAATGATCTGAAATTTATCAACAAATAGATGTATGATCAGATAAGGAGGTGAGGTGGTCATGCAGAGAGAGTGAAGGATGATGTATGGACATCCTATTTCTTATATTGGTACTCATGGGAGAGGGACATTTTCTGATACTAAGCTCTCCTCTTTCTTTTCTTGGAATGTTTGGTGCTCCAAGTGCAAGGGCTGACTTGGGAGGAGAATAACATGGCTAACAGTCATAAAACTTTAGCTTACACTCTTGCCCAGAATGGGTATAGCTCTAGGCAAACAGAGACCTGAAAAGGCCATTCCATAAAAAAAGCCAAGGTTGCCCATTGCATCTGAAGCCAGTCAGTCACTGACCTATGTCTTGCAAGTAGATCTTATTGGCTCTGGAGGAGCCTGAATTCTCTGCACAGCTCTGCTTCACTTAAATGCAATTCACTTGAAAGTCAAGATATCACTTTCACTATGTCATTAGTCCTCTTTGAGAATGATGAAAAACAAAACTCTAATTGTGACAGCTTACTTATGATATTTCAGAATTCAAGAGCATCATGGGTGAGGGAGAGAAGGACAAAGAGGGACAAAATAAAGGAGAGATAATAATCACAAAGCAAATTGGTTCCTTCTGTTTTCTGCCTCTTCTTGCTGCAGTTGGAAGATTTTGAAGATTTCCTCTGTTCTTTATGTTTTTTGTCTTTAACTTTTATACCAGGAGTGTGGTTTTACTTAGAGCATCTGGAAAGATATGTGTTTTTATGGTAACGATGAGTTGCTAGGGAGTACTCCTAAAATCCCTTGATTAAGAAGATGTGACCCAAAGTTTCAAGGATTGTGCAATCCATAGATCAAACCATGGGTGTTTGTTGGCTTCTTGTAAATATCACATCTCCCAAATAAAACAGGGACAGAAATTATCTCAGTCATTCATGAAACGATCTAGGGAAGTTGATGGCTGCTAACTGGGAATTTCTCAGTCTGACTTGTGACTTGGATGATACTTGAGATTCTAAAGTCACCATCACAGATAAAGGATGGGGCAGGATCTTGGAAACATTGTCTAAATATTGGTTAGAGAGAAGGATTGTGATATAAACAGAGCCAAAATTAGTCAGGAAATTGAAATGAAAGAATCCAGGCTTATGACCATATTAATGTTAACTACTAAATTTAGGCAGAGGTTGTGTGGAAGTTAATTTACCTGGGGAATGTTTGGGATTTACAAGAAATGTACAAAGATATGCATGTGTTTATCAGTATTCATGTGAGGTTCTCAAAAATTATAGAAAATAATGTTATAAAATATTTTTAATATTTGCTTCCCTAACCTACATTTTTTTAATGTTCTGGTGATAGCTGCCAGGAGAAGGAGGATTGAACTCAGTCACTCAAGCACATATATCTTCATTGCTTTTTTATTGATGCCCAAGCTTTACAGATGTATAAGACCTAGTTAGGGACCCACCAACAGACCCTCTAGGGACTATAGACACGCTGTAGCAGAGCTTGCCTTTTTCTACCTGAGAGTGAGCAGCCTGGGCCACACAGAACAGAAGGGGAACTATACCAAGAAATATCAATCTCTGTGTCTAAGCCTCTCAAATCCTCTTTTGAGCCTTATCTGACAGTTTCTTCTCATATACTAAATGGTGAATATCCCAAAGATTAGGCAAGTTTGATGTCTGAACACCATTACTGTTCTACAACATTGCTTCCAGATCCCAAGTAGCATTTGCCTTTAGCCCAAGCAGTGGGTAAAGAAGAAGCTGAAGTACTAGATTTGCAGTAGGAAAGATATGGGTTCAAATGCTACTAATGACTTTGTAGCCATATGTAAATGGGTAGGATTCCCTGGACCTCAGTTTCTACGTGTAAAATGAAAATAATGTTATTGGTAGTCCCAATTTCATAAAATTATTTTGAGCATCAAATGAGAAAATGTATTATTACCATCATCTCTAGTATATAATGCTCACTGTGTTCTAGCTTTAGGTATCTTTTGCAAACATTCTGTAATATATGCAAACTTCATTAAGTTCAGGACAAATAGAAACATCTATTCCTAGAGTTTTTATATATAGGACCACAACTAGGATAGGGTGATTGGAGCTTAGCTTCTAGGTCCCAAATATAGAGGGAGCTAATAGTCATTTTCAGTCCTCAGCAGTGTAGAAGTAACAGAGATTAGAATCTACTTGGCAAGAATGATTATCTAAAGTAAAAAGCTATCAAATGGCAGATTGGAGTGATCTCAGATGCCTCCCACAAGTTGTGGCCTCCAAGTAGTCTTGTATTTTAATAATGTTCCAAAGTATCTATTGATCCTATTTCCCCCCTACCCCCTACTCCTATCAAAATTAGCAGAGTGACACCCTGCCTATCTCCAACAAAGGGTATGCTTGTTCCTAGTTGCTTTGGGAGAATGCCATGGTATTTACTCCAAGAAAAAAAAATTACTAGTTGTAGTTCTTTGCAGATATTTTATTTTTCATAGTTAGAGATGGTGAAAATACAGATTACCAAAGAAGCTGTAGATGCATTGGAAGGCACATGGGAGTTAAAGTCCGAAGGTATCAATTCAAATCCTTGCTTTGCTACTTACTAATTAATGTGATTCTGAGCAAGTCATTACCCACTCATTAGCTTGTTTCTTCCTTTATGAACTGCAGATAATCATGTGTGAGTTAGCTGTATTTCAGAGCAATCATGAAGGAGGCTTTCCATAAGGCATAAAGCTCTATAGAAATCAGATTTCATGACAGCAATAAAAGTAACCCAAACCAATCACATAGGGAGGACACAAGTGGGTAGACTACAAAGCATTCATTGCAGAGACAGAACAATTAGGATATAGTCTAAAACAGAACTACCCTAAGTCTTCTGATTCAAAATGGATGTCATGCCAGTTATATGACCTATTTGCTCACCAATGTTCTTTCATGGTGAACAAAACTGTGTGATGTGGAAGTCACCTAATGTGGTTTCTTTGGCAAACAAAGGTCTTGTCTTTGTGTTTTTGTCTTTTCACCAAATTATGTTCCTTGGTAAAAGGGTGCTTTCAATCAAAGGCAAAGACTGCCAAATGACTTATTCAATGTTTGACAAAGCCAACAACTCATTAACTGAAAAGTACAGGGAAAGAAATTGTCAAATCTGCTGTGAATCCATTAGTGACTAAAGATGTTGGTAGTTGAAGCATGTTTGTAATTTAATGCTAGGGTTTTTGTTTACTTAATGATTCCTTCTTCTTCTCCCATTGCTCCCCCTCCTGCCTAATTATGTATATATTTATTTTTATTTGAGAATGAGTGACTATGATGGGGCCAGACTAGAGCACGTTCAGGTCTAGGAACCACTTTTTTTGGACATTGATGAATGTCCAGAAAAGTGAAACCAGGTTAATGAGGGGAATTTACTTGGATAAGGGACTAAGGATGCTTAACTTGGAAAAAAAAAACTTAGGAAAGGAGGGATGTGATAAGCTGTTTATGTATGTTAAGGACTATCATTTGGAAGAGAGATTGGATGATTTCTTCTTAGTCTCTAAGTTCAAAACTAGGGAAGATGGACTAATGTGTCAAAAAAGCAAATTATGTTTAAAATATTTCAATTTATATCCATGAATCATATGGTTTCAGCACAGTAGATAGAACACAGGTTATGGAGGCCAAAAGATCTGAGTTCAAATTCACCTCAGATACCCCAGATACTTAGTAGCTGTATGAACCTAGGCAAGTCTTTTACCTTCTATATGTTCCAGTTTCCTCATCTGTAAAATGGGGGTAATAATAATGTCTAGCTCTCATGGTTATTGTCAAGTGAGATAATAATTGTAAAGCACTTTATAGAGTCCCTGGAACATTATAAGCATTATAGTTATCTACCATAATTCTTTCAAAGCTGTTCTTCCAAAGAGGCAAATTTGATATGAGGAAAAGAGTCCTATAAAGGAAGACCATCCAAAGTGCATACTAAATTCTACAAAATTGTAAAAATCTAGCATTGATCACGCTTCCTGTCTTTGAGATCCAGAGGTCTTTGCCACTATTTAAATAGTGGCTTTTTAAGTCTGAATTTTCATATTAATAAATGTAGTGATAATAGTCGACAATTAGATTTCACTTTAAAATTCGCAAGAGTAAATCTGTGAGGTAGATACTAAAATAATTGTTATTCACATTTAACAAGAAGGGACTAGAGTGGAAGAGAGATGAAATATCTTTATTGCTAATGATCATATAGTTAATAAGTGTCAACTGCAGGATTCAAATCCAGGTCCTTCTCAACAATCTGCTCAGCACTTTTTGCATGTTCAAGTAAAGGTGAACTTCACCGAAGCCAGTGGAAGAATTTATGGGAAATCTCTCCTGTTCTAGGTGTAACTTTGAAGTAATTATGGGTAATATACCATAAAATTCAAAAGGTTTAGAATAATGAGAGCCTTTTAGAGATAACTTACTCTATCTTCTAGATTGGGAAATTGAGACTTAGATACTTCTTTTGGAATTTGGAAATGAAAAGGCCCTTTCTCCTGGGGCCAAGGCTTATGATTCCTTCCTATTTGAATGACCAATACTCCAGTGAGTGGGCATCTTGCCCATGGCTAAGTAACATGAAACATCAATGTGACTTAAAAACCAAAGGAGCCAATACAACTTTAAGCTTCATTAATAGAAGCACTATTGACATGTCATAGTCCTGCTGTGCTCTGCATTAGTTGGATCACATGTTCAATATTTTATTCATGCTTTTGCAAGATATATTAGAGGATATACTGACAAGTTGGAGTTCATTCAAAGAAAAAGTGATTCAGATGATGGAGAGACTGGATGATCGATTGTACAAGCATTTGGGGGAAGAAGTGGGAATGTTTAGCCTGGGGAAGAGGATTTAGGGGGGACATGGTCAAGTCTTCACATGTCATGGCTAGAAGGAGATTAGACTTTTTTGCCTTGGTGTCACAGGTTAGGACTAAGTACAGTTTCTGAAAGTTAGCCTTTGTATAAGGAAAAATAATTTCAAAACAACAAAAGCACATTTTAAAAGAATCATTAAATATTTCCCAAGTACATATATATATTATACATACATACATATATATATATATACATATATATATATATATATATATATATATATATATATATATATATGGTGTGGTATTTTTCTTCTTTAAAAAAAGATGATACTTCTCTCTGGGAGAGAGGTTTCTTGGGGAGGTTTTCTGGAGGCAGCTTTTGTTTCAGTTAAAATCAATAATTACTCCAAATGCAGCCAGGTGATAAAAGTTCAGATCTTTTATTGTTTTATTGTCTCCAATATAGCCTGGTTAACTCAGAGTTCTATCTCTTTGCTTGGTTCCAAGAGCTCTTGCAGCTTTGTCCTTTGCCTCTGCTTTCTTCAGCCTCCAGCCAGCACCAAGGTGGAAGATGCAATGAATCTCTCTTGTCTCGGAGAGAGGGCTTGTGGGCTTCCTCCCAGAGTGCTCCTCTCTGACCCCTGGGAATGTTCCGAAGTAACTCCCCAAAGCTAAGAGCCTCTTTATATATGATCTCCCAAAGGTTAACTCCTTCTTCTGGAGGCAGGGCTTAAGGGACATGTGAATTCTGATATCTCATACTAAACCCTGAAATCTCCTAAACATGTGAACTCCAATGAGTACTTAAATCTTGCTTATATGAGGTCTCTAAAGGTGTGAACACAAGCATTATTGTCTATTAGTTGTACTTAGTATCTTGTTTCAAGTTCTGGCCCATAATATCTCCTCATAGGATCAGATTAATCATACTGAACCATGCTAAATTAGATAATTATTGTCTCTATCAACTCTAATTGACTTAACAGTTTGTAAAGATTCCAACAAAAATGTTTTTTTTTTTAAAAACAATTTAAAAAATCTTTTAGTTATTAATTCTTTTTCTCCTTCTTTTCCCTTCCCCATCCCTGTTCAGTTGTTTAGAATTGTCTGTATTTTGTAATTGTGTTGATATAATTTCTGAACTTGTCTTGACAAGTAGACTTCCAATATTTTATATTTTCTGTAGTTATTTTAAATGAATTTTGATTTTTGTCTCTTGCTGTTGAGTTTTGTTAGTAGTACATGGAAATGATGATAATTTGTGAGGGTTTATTTTATAACCTTCAACTTTGCTGAAGTTGTTATTTGTTTCAAATAGTTTTTTCATTGATATGAGCATTCTTTAGTGGAATGAACTCTGTTAGTGGGTAGTGAATTTTCCATTATTAGAAATATTCAAATGAAGACTAGGTGACTCCTTATCAGAGTTGTCAAATCAGATATTTTCAAAATGAAGATCAGTCTTATGAATTTATTTCACTTTTCTTTTTACTTAGAATTATTTATTTCTTTAAAAAATATTTCTTATTGAGGATGTGTTTTTTGGAAGGAAAGGAGAGAAAAAGAGAAAAATTCAAGAGGAAATCTAAATGATGTAAATGCAAAACATATTAATAAAGGTCTATTAGTAGTGGAGCCAAAATAGTGAAGTGAAGCCAGGAAGCTGCTTGAGTTCTTTTAGTTTCCCTCAAAAACTACATGAAACCAAAGTTCTGAATAGTCTAATGCACTGAAACTGCTCTCCATCTCAAGAGAGATTGGAAGAACTTCAATAGTGGTCAGTCTCACTGGGGTGAAAGGGGCACTCAAATGAGCTCAAACTGTGTGTGTGTGGGGGGAAAGCCAGTGAGAGAGTCTTAATCACATCAGACCAGCCACTGATATCCTCTGTCCTAGCTCAGTAACAAAGTAGACCAGTTGGGCAGCTACAGTCCCAGTTCAGAAGGCAAACTGCCAGCTAAGGAAACCAGGCTGTTTCCTAGAGAGATCAGGTAGACTCACCTGATGCTTTGAGCAAGACACAAAACACAAAGGGCCCCTGGAAACCAAGTTGTTTCCTGGGGAGAGAAAGTAAAGCTACATTCTTTCTGTGTAAGATACTAAACACAAGGGACCTGTGTGCTCAAAACTAACATTCTGAGCTGCACAAGAAGCTTGGGACAGCACATGCTTTACCCCAGGAACAGAGCTCAACCATAAAAGGCACAAAAGAGGGGAAGAGGGGAAGAGAAGTAAAGAAAATTAGCAAAAAACAGCCAAGAACCTTAACCACATAAAGCTATTATGGTGATAAGACCAAAACACCAACTCAAATGAGAACAAAATAGCCACAGGAGAATGAATCGGTTTCAAGCCTTAAGAGGCTTCTTGGAAGTACTCAGAAAAGATTTTGAAAAGGCAAACAAGAAAGGTAGAAGAAAAAAGAGAAAAGAAATGAGAGATATAGAAGAGAGAGCTTGGAAAAGGAAGAAAATAAACATTAAAATAGACTTGGTCAAGTGCAAAAAAAACCAAAACAAAAAGACACTGAAGGCTTGGAAAGTAGAGTTAATCAAATAGAAAAAGAGGTAGCAAAAGCTAATGGAAGAAAAAACACATTAAAACAATAATTGGGCATATAGAAACTAATGGCTCCTTGAGACATCAAGAATCAGTCCAACAAACTGAAAAACATGAAAAAAATTGAAGAAAATGTAAAATGTCTCATTGGGAAATATAGCTGACCCAGGAAATAGATCCAGAAAAAACAATTTGAAAATTATTGGACTACCTGAATGCTATGACCAAAAAAAAGCCTGGATAGCATTTTTTAAGATATCATCAAGAATGTAAACAGACAATTTTCAGACAAAGAGATGAAAGCCATTTCTAATCATATGAAAAAATTCTCTAAATCACTATTTAGTAGAGAAATGAAGATTAAGACAACTCTAAGGAACCACAACCACTTCACACCTCTGATATTGACTAAGATGACAAGAAAAGATAATGATAAATGTTGGAGATGATGTGGAAAAACTAGGACACTAATGGTGGAGTTGTGAATTGATCCTACAATTTTGGAGAGCAATTTGATACTATGCCCAAAGAACTATCAAACCGTGGATATCCTTTGATCTAGAAGTGTCTTCTGGATCTGTATCCCAAAGAAATCATAAAAGAGGGAAAAAGATCCACATGTACAAAAATGTTTATAGTAGTCCTTCTTGTAGTGGTAAAGAATTGGAAACTGAGTAGATGCCCATCAGTTAGAGAATGATTGAATAAGTTATGGTATTCGAATGTAATGGAATGTTATTATTTTATAAGAAATGATCAGCAGGATAATCTCATAAAGGTCTGGAGAGATTTGCATAAACTGATGCTAAGTGAAGTGAGTAGAACCAAGAGAACACTGTACATAACAACAACAAGATTATGTGATGATCAACTGTGATGGACTTAGCTCTTTTCAACAATGACGTGATTCAAGCCAGTTTCAGTAAATTTGTGATGGAGAGAGCCATTTGCATCCAGAGAGAGAAGAGGACTATGGGGACTGAAAGTGGATCACAACATAGTATTTTATGTTATTTTAATGTTATTGTTTGCTTGTTTTTTCTCATTTTTTTCTCTTTTTGATTAGATTTTTCTTGTGTGGCATGATAAATGTGGAAATATGTTTAGAAGAATTGCACAAGTTTAACTTATATTGAATTACTTGCTGTCTAGGGAGGGGGGAGGTAAAAATGAAAGGAAGAAAATTGGAATGATAGATTTTACAAGGGTGAACATTGAAAATTATCTTTGCATGCATTTTGAAAAATAAAGTGCTATTAAAAAAGAGATCATCAAGGGAAACTGCCTTGATATAATAGAACAAGAAGGCAAAATAGTCATTGAAAGACTCTACTGATCACCTCTGGAAAGAGATCCCACAAGGAAAACCACAAACAAAATTGTTGAAAAGCTCCAGAACTATAATCTCAAGGCAAAAACAATCTTCAAGCTACCAGACAAAAACAATTCAAGTATCAAGGAGCAACAGTCAGGATTACCCAGAATCTGGCAGCTTCTGCAGTACAGGAGCAGACAACCTGGTATTCTGGAAAGCAAAGCACCAGGGATTACAACCAACAATTAACTATCCAGAAAGACTAAGCTTCATCATTCAGTGAGGAAATGTATTGTGAGGAAATGTATCTTCAATAAAGTAAGAGACTTTCAATCATTTCTATTGAAAAAAAAGAACTAAACAGGAAAATTGACCTTCAAACACAGGTCTCAAGTGAAGCATAGAAAGATAAACAAAGAAAACAATATATATATATATATATATATATATATATATATATATATATATATATTATTCAAATGTTAAGCTTTTTACATCCCTAGATGGGAAAGTGATATCTGTAACTCTTGAGAACTGTATCTACGACTGGGGCAGTTACAGAGGGCAAACATGGACAGAAGATGTGGAAATGAATGGATTCTAATGTTATGATATCAAAGAGGAAAGGGAAGGAAAAATAGTACAAATCAGATCACATGAAGATGTATAAAAAACCTATTACAATATTACATTAGCAGAATTACAATAGAGGAAAAAAAGGGATGGGGGATGATAATTGTCTGAAGCATAATCTCATTGGTTTTTGCTCAAAGAGGGAATAACATAATCACTCAATTGGGTATAGAAATTCATCTTACCCTATAAAGAAGTGGGAGGAGAACAAAGAAAGAACAGAAAAGGGATGGATAGAAGGAAGGGCAGAAAAATTAGGAGAAAAGAGTAAGAGGGGTGATAAAAGGGAGCAAAGATAGAGGACAGAGTGAGTTAGAAAGTTAGAGTGAGTTAGAGACAGCAGAGAGACAGAGTGAGTTAGAAAGAAAACACTACTAAGGAGGGACAGGGTAGAAAGAGAGAACAAAAGTATATACAGGCAAGAGAATAGAATAGAGGGAAATACAGTGCTGGTAATCATAACTGTGAATGTGAATGGGATGAACTCTCCCATAAAACAGAAGCAAATATCAGAGTGGATTAAAAGCAGAATCCTCCAGTGTGTTGTTTACAAAAAAACCCAAAAAAACATTTGATACAGATATTTATGTACAGAGAAAGGTAAAAGGCTAGAGCAGAATTTATTATGCTTCAGCTGAAGTCAAAAAAGCAGGGATAACAATTCTGGTCTAAGATAAATTAGAAGTAAAAATAGAGATAAAAAAAGAAAACTACATCTTGTTAAAGGGTATCATAGACAATGAAATAGTATCAACACTAAATGTATATGCACCAAGTTGGTAGAGCATCCAAATTCTTAAAGAAAAAGGTAAGCCAGTTAGTGGGAGACTCAACTTTTAAATAGATGCTGCTTATCATTTTAAGGAAAACTCCCTTTATTCCTATGCTCTCTAGTGTTTTTAATAGGTATGAGTGCTGTATTTCTTCAAAAGCTTTTTTTTTTGCACCTATTGAGATTATTAAATGATTTCTTTTGGTTTTATTAATTATATGGTCAATTGTGGCAATAGTTTTCCTGATATTTAACTAGCCCTGCATTCCTATCCTAGTATAAATCCCACTTGGTCATAGCATAGTATCATGCTGATCTTTGCTAATATTTTATTTTAAATATTTTCATCGATATTCATTAAAGAAGTTGGTCTGTAATTTTCTATGTTTTGGCTCTTCCTGGTTTAGGTATCAGAAAGATTTTTGCAGGTCTCCTTCTTTACCTATTTTTTTGCAAATACTTTACATAGCATTGGAATTAATTGTTCTTTAAATGCTTGGTAGAATCCACTTATAAATCAATCTGACCCTAGAGATTTTTCCCTAGGAAACTCATTAATGACTTGTTCAATTTCTTTTTCTAAAATAAGACTATTTAAGTAATTTATTTCCTCTTCTGTTAATCTGGAAAATTTTTATTTTTGGAAAAATTCATCCATTTCAATTAAATTGTCAGATTTGTTATTATACAATGGGAGAAAATAGCTTCAAATTATTGCTTTAATTTGTTTTTCATTGGTGGTAAGTTCAGCCTTTTCATTTTTGATGCTAGTCTTTTTTTTCTTTCTTTCCTTTTTCTAATCAAATTAACCAAAGGTTTAATCTGTTTCATTGGTTTTTTCATAAAATCAACTCTTAGTTTTATTAATTAGTTCAACATTTTTCTTAGTTTAAATTTTATTAATCTCCCCTTTAAGTTAGAATTTCTAATTTGCTATTTATTTGGTTTTTAAAATTTGTTCTTTTTCTAACTTTTTAATTGCATGCCCAATTGATTGATTTCTTCTTTCTATATTTTATTCATATAACTATTTAGAAATATACAATTCCCCTAAGAATTGCTTTGGCTATACTTCATAGGTTTTGGTATGTTGTTTCATTATTGACATTTTCTTAGATGAAATTATTGATTGTTTTATGTGAGACCTATACATTCTTTAGAATTAGGTTATTTAATTTCCAATTAGTTTTTAGTGTTTCTTTCCCTGGCCTTCTATTGAATATAATTTCCATCCTGTATCATGGTCTTTAAAGGAAGAACTTACTATTTCTGCTTTTTTATGCTCTAATATATAGTTAGTTTTTGTGTAGGTGCCATATACTGCTGAGAAAAAGATATGTTCCTTTCTGTCTCTATTCAATTTTATTCAGAGATCTATCATATCTAAGTTTTTTTTAGGATTCTATTAACCTCCCTGGTTTCTTTCTTGTTTATTTTGTGGTTAAATTTGTCAAATTTGGTAAAACCATCAGCAAACTGTGCATATCTTTTGAATCAGCACTGCTACTACTGCATCTGTATTTCAAGGAAATTATAAAGGAGGGAAAAGGACCCACATGTGCAAAAATGTTTGTAGCAGCTCATTTGGAGGTGGCAAAGAATTAGAAAACGAATATATGCCCATCAATTGGAGAATAGCTGGATAAGTTATGGTATGTGAAAGTAATGGAATATGCTTGTTCTGTAAAAAGTGAACAAATTGATTTTAGAAAGACCTGTAAAGATTTACATGAAATGATGCTGAGCAAAATAAGTATCACAAAATACATTGTAGCGATAGCAAAATTATACAATCAACTATGAAAGACTTGGTTCTTTTCAGGGGTTCAGTGATTCAAGGCAATCCCAATAAACTTTGGATAAAAAACAGCATCTATAATGAAGGAGAGATTATGGAGACGGGATGTAAATTAAACATACTATGTTCACTTTTTCTTTCTTTTTCTTTTTTTTCTCTTTCATGTTTTTCTCTTTTGTTCTTATTTTTCTCTCTCAATATGATTCTCTTTTTATAAAGCTTTCTTTTCAAAAAATATGCATGAATAATTTGGCAACATTGACCCTTGCATAGCCTTGTATTTCAGATTTTCTCCTCCTTCCCTCCATCCCCTCCCCTAGATAGCATGCAATTGAATATATGTTAAACATGTTAAAATATATGTTAAATCCAACATGTGTAAATATATTTATACAATTCTCTTGCTGCACAAGAGGAATCAGATCAAAAAAGAAAGTAAATGACTAAGAAAACAAAATGTAAGCTAACAACAAAAAGAGTGAGAATATTATGTTGTGATCCACATTTAGTTCCTACAGTCCTCTCTCTAGGTGTAGTTGGCTCTCTTCATCACAAAATCATTGGAGTTACCATCAATCATCTCTTTGTTGGAAAGAGTCACATTCATCAAAATTGTCATATGATATTGATGTTGTCATGTACAATGATCTCCTGGTTCTGCTCATTTCATTTAGCATTAGTTCATGTAAGAATCTCCAAGCCTCTCTAAAATCATCCACCTGGTCATTTCTTATAGAACAATAATATTACATAACATTATTATACTTTATCTTATTTAGCTATTCTCGAACTGATGGGCATCCACTCAGTTTCCAGTTTCTTGCCACTATGGAAAGGGCTGCCACAAAAATTTTTCACATGTGAGTCCTTTTTCCCCCTTTGAGATCTCTTTGGGATATAGAGGTCCAATAGAAATTCTGCTGCATCAAAGAGTATGACAGTTGATAACTTTTTGAACATAGTTTCAAATTGCTCTCCAGAATGGCTGGATCTCTTCACAACTCCACCAACAATGTATTAGTGTCCCAGTTTTCCCATACCCCTCCAACATTTGGCCTTGTCTTTTCCTATCATCTTAGTCAATCTGAGAGGTGTGTAGCAGTATCTCATTGTTGTCTTAATTTGTATTTCTTTGATTAACAGTGATTTAGAGCACCTTTTCATATGATTAGAAATACTTTTAATTTCTTCATCTGAAAATTGTTTGTTCATAACCTTTGGCCATTTATCAACTGGAGAATACCTTCTCAATATGATTTTTAAACAAATATGTATTTAAAATGAATGTATATTTATAACCTGAAAAATAAAGGTCTGTTAGTTTAAAAATTGGGAGTTGTTGAAGAGGGAATTTTCAGTCAACTGTAGGTTGAAATTACTGATTGTTGAAACCTTTTCCATATACACATATGTAAAGTCATGAGAAAATCCTCAAGGATTTTCAGGATATATATTTGATAGAATCTGGCTTTTTAAAATTGAGTGAATATCCCTTCTTGAATAGCACCTCTTCTATTACAGGGATCCTTTTTCACGGTTGACACCAGTGCAAAGTGGAGAGGTCTCCAACCTCACTTAAAATGATTACCAATGTAATTCCTTTATGAAAAGCTAAAGTTGTCTCTAAGTTGAGCTAGAAGCATTACTTAGGATGTGTAGCTCATTTTACACAGCATTTTAATGTAAAGAATGTCATAATGGAAAGGAGACCTGTATTGGATCTTTACTTCTGCATTGACTAATTCTGTGATCTTAGGCAAAGCTCTGAGACTTGCTTTTAATCTGAAAAGTGAGTTTTGAATTAGATGAGCTCTCTTCCAAGACTTAAATTCTTTGAATACTTTGGAGAGGAAAATTCTTGTAGTCCCAGAAGTCTCTGCACAAATGAAACTCTACATGACACGTGGGCTGATTTAACTCATCTTTTCTAACCACCACACATTTGGCTGGCTTTATCATAGAATCATAGATTGAAAGTTTGAAGGGACCCTGGAAGCCATCTAACTCAAAACTCTCATTTTATAGATGACTAAGCTGAGATCCAAAGAAATCAAATTAATTCCATGGTCACACAGGTAGCACATGAAAGTGGCAGAAGTTAATCCCTCTTCCTCTGACTCCAAAGCCACTGGGTTTTGTTTTGGTTTGCTTTGTTGGTCACACTGTTGGATTTCTTTTCAAGAATGGATTGATTTACCTTTTTTTTTTTTTTACTGCATGTAACTATATGAAAAAAGATCTTCCTTAGTTTCTGCTTTTCAGATGAAAAAGGTGTAGATTTATTTGACCTTTGGGATTGGATTGGACTTATGACTGGCTCTCAGGAAAAATGAGTATAGAGCTTTCTCAAGGTGAATTCTTTAGGAAGTTTCATCCTAAGGAAAGGACCCCACATGTGCAAAAATGTTTGTTGCTGCCCTTTTGTAGTGGCAAGAAACTGGAAACTGAATGGATGCCCTTCAGATGGAGAATGGCTGAATAAATTGTGGTATATGAATGTTATAGAATATTATTGTTCTGTAGGAAATGACCAATAGGATGATTTCAGAAAGGCCTGGAGACACTTACATTAACTGATGCTAAGTGAAATGTGCAGAACCAAGAGATCATTATACATGGCCATAAGAAGACTATATGATGATCAATTTTGATGGACATAGCTCTCTTCCACAGTGATATGGTTCAAACTAGTTCCAATTGTTCAGTGATGAAGAGAGCCATATACACTTAGAGAGAGGACTGTGGGAACTGAGTATGGATCACAACATAGGATTTTCACCCTTTTTGTTGATGTTTGCTTGCATTTTGTTTTCTTTCTCAGCTTTTTTCCCTTCTTGATCCAATTTTTCTTGTGCAGCAAGATAGCTGTATAAATAGGTATATATATATATATATATATATATATATATATATATATATATATATATATATATATATGTATATATATGACTTGACATATTATTTAACATGTATTGGACTACCTGCCATTTAAGGGAGGAGGTGGAGGGAAAGAAGGGAAAATTTGGAACAGAAAGTTTTGCAAGGGTCAGTGTTGAAAAATTACCCATGCATATGTTTTATAAATAAAAAAGCTTTAATAAAATAAACATTTAAAAGGGAGTTTCTTCCTAAATGAGCAGAATCATAGAACAAGTATTTTCTAGGTTCAAATCCTGTCTCTGATACTAGTTATATGACTATACTCAAATCAAATAATCTTGGACCCTCTGTTTGCTCATCTGCAAAATGGGGATAAGAATTACTATAGTTTTTGTGAAGGTTAAATGGGATTATGTTTGTATTGAACTGTGCAAAGTGGAAATTGCCACAAAAATCCCTTAATAAATTAGGCAGAGACAGAGTTGAGCTCAAAGTTGTACCAAAAAAAATCTTCGTAAGATGGGCATAATTTCACTCCATATCTTCTCCACTTGCTTGAAAATGCATTCTTCCATTGCCTCTCATTATCTTGCTACTGAGGAAAAGTTAAAATAATAATAAATTATATTTGAATAAGGTTTTATGATTCACAAAGCATTTTCTTCCTAATAACTATGAGCTAATTAGTATAAAAATGTTATTTGTGATTCCAAATAAAATACTAAAGATCAAAGAAGCAATGACTTGCCTAAGAACATGAAACTTTTGTGAGAATTTGTTTTCAAACTCTTCTCTCTAGATTCCAAATACACTGTTCTTTCTATCACAAGACCCTGGAGAGAAGGGCATCTTGCATAAGAAAATGACTAGATGACAGTTCCCAAATTAATGGCTGGGAAGCTCCATGAGGGATCATAAGGTGGGGAGTTGTATTTAGCCACTATTGGTTACCATTTTTAATGCAGTAATTCCTTACATGTTTCAAATCAAATAATAATACATTTCCATCCCTATTCCTTGCTTTTTCTTCTTCAAGGGGAAAAATCACAATCACTTTCAAATTTCCACATTGTTTCTGTTTTCCAAAGCTGAAATTATACCATTTGTGTGATTCTTTGTAAATCACTTAAGCACTCATGGCTTTTTCTTGCAAAGCTGGAACAATACTGTCCATACAATCTACCTCATTGGCTTTTTATGAAGGTAACATGTTAACAATAAAATCAATAAAAGCTATTAAGTGCCTTCTCTGAGCCAGACATTTTGCTAAATACTACTATTATTAATAGCTGACTTTTATATAGGTCCTTAGAGTTTGCAAAATACTTTAAAACTATCGTTTCCTTTTATTCTTTCAACAATTCTGGAAGTATGTGCTAGTAATATTCCCCATTTATAATGAAGAAAATAGAGTCAATGACTTGCCCAGAGTAGTATAACTAATAGGCATCAGAGGCTAGATTTGAACTCAGGCCTTCTTGACTGAGGGTCTAGTGTTTTATCCACTGTACCATTTTTATGAGAAAGTTTCTTTAGGAGAAAGGTGCTCTACAAGATACAAAAGGATCTGCAATGTCAAACAACAAGGAACTTTAGATGATTTTTAGTGCATTATTTTTATTTTCCAGATAAGAAAACTGAAGCCAAAGGGTGATTCAGTGATGTTAGCAAGGCAGCAAATAACAGACCCAGGACTTAAATGTAGACCGTCAAATACAAATACAATTCACTGTTATTTTTCTTCTTGAATTGTCATGTTTATGAAATTCCTTCTCACCCATTTATGCTTTCAATTTTTTTCAGAGTCGAAAACATGCAAGCAAAGTCCGACTTTATTACATGCTCCACCCTATAGATGGTGGGTGTCCAGCCAAGAAGCTGCGATCAGAAAATGTGAGTGTACAATGCATCTAGAGGATTCTATTGCTAATTTGACCTAACATTCTAAGTCATTTTTACCAGTGTTGATCTTTTATGTCATCATCTTAACTGAAAGCCATATTCAGATTAGTCAAAATGTTAAGTAATTAAGAATACTTTTCATTAGACATAATATAGAACATTTCATATGTACCTGGGTCCGTTTATTTTTCTTTGCCAATCAGAACACATCATCATTATAATGCCAAGATATATACATGAAATGCCTGTTTTATATAGAGAATTATTCTGGTTTCTGAGAAAAAAATGCAGATTTTGCTAAAATATAATTCTTACTCTTGTAGAACTTACAGAATAATAAATATGAGTAGTGATTGAGACCTTGTGATGAATTGGTCTTGGGAATAATGTCATAAAGAGACATAAAAAGAGTTAAAATATAGACAGAATACAAAGCAAGAGATAGACAAAGGAAAGACCAAAGCTCATTGGAGACAAAAGTCATATTTCAAAAAATATCTCTTTAAGATTTTCTCATACCAGCCCTGTGAGGTAAGTAGAGTCAGCAATATTATTCTCTTTTTACCAATGAAAAGCCTGAGGTTATTAGGATAGGAACTCAGGTTTTCTAAGTTTATATCACTCTGCCTCTTAAAAAAGCAATTTAATTTATAACAATAACAACAGCATAAATAATAATAGTTAGCATTTACAGAGTACTTTAAATTTTGAAAAAAAAAACACTTTAAAAGTATGATCTCATTTGAGTCTCACAACATTCTTGGGAAATAGATTCTATTATCATTCTCATTTTATAATTGAGGGAATGGAGACTGAGATAAGTAAGTGACTTGCCCAGCCTCATATAACTAGTAACTCTCTAAAGCAGGATTTGAATTTGAGACTTCTTGTCTCCAATCCAGTGCTTTATCTACTGGGACTAATCAGTTTTTAATGAAACGAAAACTATTTGGTGGGCCCTAAATCATCTTGGCCAAACCTTAGTTTCCTGCCTTCTTTAGACATACATAGTTTTGGGAAACCAGAATGCAGGGCAAAGCATATGGCCCATTAGTACAAGTGCTTGAGCATAAGGGTTTTTCTTCCATTTTTAGAAAAATGATGATGTTTTGACATGGCATAAAGGGATTCAAGTAAGTGTTGATTTGTTGGGATTCTTTATGCTTTAAAATGTGAGTGAACTGCTCAGGTATAGTTATATAAAGAATGAGTTTCATGCTTAGAAAGAAACATATCATGTAAAATTATCTGATATCATGGAAAGATTCTTGGTTTTGAAGTTAGCCAGAGTTCAAACTTGACTCTAAAATTTAACTTTCTTTAATTCACTTAATATTTCTGTGCCTCAATTCCTCCTACTCTAAGATCATCCATATCATGGCCTTTATGTATTGTCAACTCTGTCTTGGATCTTCTTTTTTTTTTTCCCTATACATTCTCAACGACCTTAACAATGTCATGGGTATAATTGTGAGTCCTTCAGAGTTCTATTGATATGTCCTATCCCAAACTCTTTCTGGAACACCAATTCTGCAATTCTTTTTATTTTAATTATTATTTTTTAAAAAATTAAAATCCACCTTTTCTCTCTTCCTTCTTCCCATACCCCTGAGAAAGTAAGAAAAAATAAATCACCATTAAAAACATGTATGGTCAAGCAAAACAAATTCTTACACTGACCATGCCTACAAAATGTCTCTGTATTCTGAGTCTATATCATGTCTACTGGGAGGTAAGCAGCATGTTTTATAATGAGTCCTCTGGAATTATATTTGATACATATTCCCAAGTCTTTCAAAATTGTCTTTACAATATTATTATTATTTTATATATTGTTCTCTTGATTCTGCTTCTATTACTTTTTATCAGTTCATATAAGTCTTCATAGGTTTTTCTGAAACTATCTTCATCAAATGATTTACAGCACAATGATATTCTATCACATTTACATGCTATAATTCTTTCAGCCATTCCCCAGTTTATAAACACCCCTTCAGTTTCCAATTATTTGCCACCCCAAAAAGCTGCTATAAATAGTTTTTGTATGTATAATTTATTTTCCTCTATCCTTGTTGTTTTGGGGGTATAAGCTTAATTGTGGTAGTCTCTGAATGGGCATGCACTTTTCAAGTTGCATATTTTGGGGTATAGTTTCAAATTGTTTTCAAGGATGACTGTACAAGTTCACAGCTCTACCAATAGTGCATTAATGTACCTGTTTTCATAACCACATCAGCATTTATCATTTTCCTTTTTTTTTTTTTTTTTGCCAACTTTGCTAATCTGAAGAGGTTGAGATGGTACTTAAGAATTGTTTTAATTTTCATTTCTCCATCACTTTAGTGATTTAATTTTTTTTTCATTTAGCTACTATCAGCTTGGATTTCTTCCTCTAAAAACTGCATGTTAATATCCTTTGACCGTTTAGCAAATGGAGAATGAATTTTATTATTATAAATTTGAATAATTCTCTGATATATTATAAATGAGACTATCAGAGAAACTTGATACAAAGATTGTTCTTCCTATGTACCTGACTTTCTTCTAATTCTAGCTAAAATGATTTTATTTATGAAAAAAATCTTTTTTTAATCAAAATTGTTCATTTTATTTACTGTGATTAATTTTATCTTTCATTTATTCATGGATTTTCCCTCCATTCATAAATCTTATGTGTAATTTCTTCCTTGCTTCTCTAATTTGTTTATGATGTTAGTCTTTTTTTTTTCTTCCTTTTTATGCTCTTTTATTTATTTATTTTTTAAATAACTTTTTATTGACAGAGCCCATGCCTGGGTAATTTTTTTACAACATTATCCCTTGCACTCACTTCTGTTCCAACTTTCCCCCTCCCTCCTTTCACCCCCTCCCCCAGATTGCAAATAGTCCTATACAAGTTGAATATGTCACACAGTGTATCCTAGATACAATATATGTGTGCAGAACCGAACAGTTCTCTTATTGCACAGGAAGAATTGGATTCAGAAGGTAAAAATAACCTGGGAAGAAAAACAAAAATGCAAGCAGTTTACATTCATTTCCCACTGTTCTTTCTTTGGGTATAGCTGCTTCTGTCCATAATGTTAGCCTTTTTATCTCAACTAAGTACCTACTATGAAATTATCTTAGTATAGTATATATCCCAGCTTCTTAAATTGTGGGTGGTGACCCATATGGGGTCCTATAACTGAATGTGGGGGTCATGAAATTATGATTTTATTATCAGTAAATGTTTTATTTGTATACCTACTTTATATACCTATATACCTGGGATCACATAAAATTTTCTTGGGTGAAAAGGGGTTATAAGTATAAAAATTTTTAAGAAGTCCTAGTGTAAGACATTAAAGTATATCTAGTTTCTGTCAGTCTGCTTTCCAGTTTTCCCAGTGGTTTTCATTGAATAGTGACTTCTTGCCTCAATAATCTTTGGATCTTTGGGTTTATCATTATGCTGCTAGATTAATTTGCTACTGTGTGTTGAATATCTATAAACAGTATTATTAGCCTTTGTATTTCTTTACCAGTTTTTGTATGTAAGAGTATGTACATGCCTAAATATTTTATATTTTCCATAGTTAGCTTAAATGGAATTTCCCTTTCTTTCCTTTTTGATAGGTCTTATGGATAATATACAGAAGTGCTAATGATTTATGTGGGTTTATTTTATATCCTGCAATTTTGCTAAAGTTTTAAATTGTTTCAATGAATTAATTATTTTTAAAAGTGCATGTTATGCATGTAATGACTGTATAAATGTTAGCTATTATAATTTCAATTAGACTTTTAGTTGACTCTCCAGATTACTCTTAACCATCATGTCATTTAAAAAAGAGATAATTTTGTTTCTTTTTTTTGACTATGATTATTCCTTCAATTTTGGGGGGTGTCTTATTGTTAAAACTAGCTTTTCTAATACTATCAAATAATGATGATAAAAATGAACATCTTTGCTTTATGCCTGATCTTATTAGAAATTCTAGGCCTTTATTTAATTCCCCATTATTGATAGTGTTGACTCTTGGTTTTAGATATATACTATTTATCACAAAGATCCTTTTATTATGCTTTCTGGCTACTGGTATTCTTTTTAACAAATCTGTGTTGTATCTTGTCAAAAGTTTTTTTTTAGGTATCTATTAATATAATATGATTTTGTCATTCATGCTATTAATATTGTCAATTATGTCTATAGCATCCCAAATATTGATATAGCCATGTATTACTGGCATAAATCAAATTTGTTGTCATAGGGTCTGATCATATTGCTGCCGAATCCTTATTAATTTCAATTAAATTTTAAAAATCAATATTAAGGATAAAGGCCTATAGTTTTCTCTATCTGACCCTTCATAGTTTAAATATTAACACTAAATGTGTATATAGAAGGAATATGTTGAAACTCATTATTTTTTCCTATTATTTCAAACAGCTTACATAATATTGAATTTTTTTTATGTTTTATAAAACTTATTTGTAAATCTATTTGGCCATAGTCTCCTCCCTCCTTTGGGCATTGATTTATAGCTTGTTCAATTTCTTTTTCTGAAATCTATCCAAGTCTGGGACTTCTTTTTAATCTAGTAAAAAGCCTTGGTCTGCTTTCAGTTTTTGACATTGGAATGCTCCATGTGGCAACATACACTGCTGACTAGTCCTCATCCCCACTATCTGCAGGTTTCTCAATTTCCCTTTGATGTTCAGGTTGAAAATATGAGTCAATGTAATTTCCACCCTCAGATTCACAATCAGAACTAAGTTTGGTGTACTTTGTAGATCTTTAGGGAGGAGTTGTGTTAGAGAGCTCAGCTGCTCTTCCTGTTATGCTGCTATCTTGGTTCTGCCCTCCTCTATTAGACATTTCAAATTAGATGTGCCATAGGTTTTTCAAAATTTACGTGTTTAAAACAGAGCTCATTATCTTTCTTCTCTAACCCTTCCCTCTTCTAGACTTCTCTTTTTCTCTCTAAAGCACAACTATTCTTGGATTGATCTCCAATTAGTTGTCAAATCTATACATGTCTACCTCAACATCTCTCACATCTGACTCATTCTTTCTGCTCACTCTAATATCTCCTTACTTTAGGCCTTCATCACTGTTCACATAGATTATTGTACAAGACTCCTGATTGATCTCTCTGTCTCAAACGTCTCCTCTCTTTATAATCTGTCTTCCACACAACTGCCAATTGAATTTTTCTTGAGTAAAGAACTGATTGTTTCATTCTCTTGCTCAATAAAATCTAGTGCCCCTCTCCAACTTCCAGTATAAAATATAAACTGCCCTGTTTAGCATTCAAAAACCTGGCTTCAACATAACTTTCCATCCTCATGATGTATTACTTTCTCTTCACTGTGTGATTCTTCCAAACTTCTTCCTTCTATTTCTTACACATGGTACTCCATCTCTCATTTCCAATAGTCATTTCTTTGAGTTGACTATCTCTGAATACATAGAATGTGCTCCCTCTTTAATCTTGTAGAATCCTTCTCTTTCATCAAGATGCAGCTCAAGCATTACTTTCTACTTGAAACTTTCCTGCTACCTTCCAGATAGTAATTCATTCTTTCACAAACTATATTTAAATTCTTTATATTTATTCTGTATATACTTATTTTATGTGCTTGTTGTCCTCCTTATTAGATTGTAAGATCTTTCAGAATAGGAATTATTCCTTTTTTGTTGTTATATTCCCAATGCCTGGAATACAGTAGGCACTTAATGAATGTTTATTAATTGATTGAGTGGGTACAATATTTGGATTACCTAACCTGATAGAGTTATCACGAACAAACTGCTTTACAATTCTCAAAGCTGTATTGAATTTTGAGTTACTTATTAAGTAGTTGTCATGTCTTGTTCTGGAGATCTCCAGGGGAACTGTAGTCTCCTTCAAGAGTCCCCTGTAGTGCTTCATCATTTTGAAAGTCAAAAATAATAGGGTTCATGGCCTTTCAGCAAGTGGCCTTTTGGAAAAGGATTCTCTTACAGTGATTCACTTTTAAAATCATGGAAATTGCTTTTGGATTTGAAGCCTAGGACTAGATGTGAGGCTTAAAAGCTTCACAGGGAGGACAAAGGTCACCAGGGTGGTGAGAATATAGAAAGAAAGGCCATTAGAGGAATATTTCAAGAAATATGGATTGTTTAGAGAATACAAACCTTTAGCTGTCTTTAAGTATTTGAAGGGTTGTCTTCTGAAAGAGGGATTAGAAGTATTCTGCTTAGCTCCACAGGGCAGCACTAAGATCGGGGAGTAGAAATTGAAAAGCAGCTCTTAAATATGATATAAGAAAAGTGTTCTAACAATTAGAGGGGCCCAATGTGTGATGTTCTGCCTAAGTCTATGGTCTTAAAAACTATGATACTCATTTCATTCAGCCCATCTTGTTTTCTTGACAAAATAAAGAAAAAAAATCCAACTCTAGGTTTTTATTGATACCTTTTATTTTTATATCCATTTAGGTTTTCCCCAACTTAATCCTTTGCCCTCAAGGGGCTTATATTTTAATGGGGGTAAGATAGTATACACACAAAAAGAGATGGGATAGAGAAGGAACAAAAGTATGAAGGTACCCATCAAGGAGTCATAGTTTTGAAAGTCAGAGAAAGTTAGGAACTGATTTAGGAAGAGGAACAGGGAAATTTTTATCTTTTTTTTGGGACAAGCTTATTTGTTATGACAAAAGGAAAAGGGGATGGTAGAGGATGAGGTGGATAGATAGCGTCATGAAAACAATAAATATGAGCTTAGACAGACTTGTAAAGATAGTGGAAGGTGGCAGGACTTGGGATGCTATGGATCATGGGCTCACAGAGTCAAACACAATTGAGCAAGTGAACAACAACAAATTTTTGTTATACTTTCACAAATTCAATTTTAATTATTTTGAATCTTTATTCTCTAAATTTACATTCTTTTATTATCATTGTTATTCTGTTTTCCTAGCAGTGTTTATTTTGTATCAAAGTGAGTCTTTTAATGCTTCTTATTATGATCCTTATGTCTTAGAGCATAGTAATTATTCCATTATCTTCATGTATCACCATTTGTTTAGTCATTCCCTAATTGATTGACATCAACTTTGCTTCCAGTTCTTTGCTATTATGAAAAATGCTGCTATAAATATTTTGATTTACATAGAACCTTTCCTTTTTTCCAGTGACCTTGGGATATATGTCTAGTAGTAGAATCTTTCAGTCAAAGGGCATGGTCATTTTGATCACTTTATTGGCCTAATTTTACATTGCTTCCCAGAATGGTGGTATGAATATACCAATTCATAGTTCTCCAAGCAATGAATTAATATGCTTATCTTTTCACCAACACTGATTATTTCCATCTTAAGTCATCCATGCCAATTTACTGAATGCGTGGTGAACCTTCAGAATTGGTTTGATTGAAATTCTTCATTACTGGTGCTTTGAAGCATTCTTCAATATGTTTTTTAAATTAATTTGTAATTGTTAGACTTGTTTATATCTTTTGATCATTTCTCCAGTGAAGAATGGTTTGGGGATATAGATATAGCCCTATTTCTATCTAGTTAGCTATTGGTTGTCTAAATAATTCAGATATCAAAACCTTATCAGAAGAATTTGATAGCAATATTTTCCAACTTTGCTTTCTAATATTTCAGGGGAAAATGGATATTTGTACCATTCATTAAAGAGGAAAGAGAAACCTTGTTCTGGAAAACTCTTGAATCTTCATCCCTATCTTCTAACTTGTAACTGAAATCTAGAACAATAGTTTAACCTGCTATTAGCTTTGTTAGTGTAGGGGAAAATAGAAATAAGATTCAGTTTTTAATCCTAATTTATTGTTTTGCATAATTTGAACCCTTCCATAGACTTCTTACTTCTGCAAAAGCAAGGCAACTTATAACAATAAAAACTAACAAGTTTATTACAGTCTTTATTTACTGCCATTTATAATTTAGTGTTTGATAGAGTAATATCTTTTTCCTTAGGCATCATCTCTAAAGAATAGAGAGAGGGAAAACCTTTTAGCTGCAATTGATAACAAAATCCTAATTAGTGTAGACTGGGGACAGTTTTCATCAGTACCCATTACTCTTAACCATTTGAACAGCTCAGTTTATTTATTTTATTCATTTTTTAAAAAAACAGGCTTATAGCTGGATAAATTATTTTAGTCAGGAATTTCTGAACTACAGGGAGCATAAAGATAATGTTTCCTTTGCCCCATTCATAAAAAAAAAAAGAAAATTGAATTAACTGATCATTAAGGCTCACCCCTGGGCAGGTGATGCAGTAGATAGAACATCAGGTCTAAGTTCAAGAAGTCTTCAGATGTTCAAATCTGGCCTTAGACACTTACTAGCTATGTGACTCTGGGCAAGTCATTTAACCCTGTTTGACTCAGTTGTCTCATTTGTAAAATGAACTGAAGAAGGAAATGGGAAACTACTCTCGTATCTTTACCAAGAAAACCCCCAAATGGGGGTCACAAAGAGTCAAACATGATTGAAATGATGGAACAAAAAGTCTTCTCCAAAGCTAGATTTGTTGTCCTTTTTCTCTGTCTGTAGATCTTATTATAACGTAAGAAAGATGTAGTTTCTGCTAACTGTAAGTTGGTTTGCTTATTTCTTCTCAAGTTTTTGTGACCCATAGCACCCAAGATATTCCATTGTCATTGGCCATGCTGAATGGTTGTTTCTGGTGGTGTGGCCTATGACTTTTGCTTGATTCATATCTGTATCCTTACCTTCTGCTGCTCCCTTTGCATATTTTTTCTCTTTCTGTTTTTATTTTCCTCCTCTGTTTTTTTTTCTCTCACTTTTGGCTTTTTACTCCTTTTGCCTTATTCCTTGCCATTTTCTGAATACTTTATCAGACTATCGTTTATGTTTTTCTTCTTATACTATATTCTCTGCATTTCTAGAGAGACTTGTTTTCTGGCCATAAGGGGAAGCTAAAAGGGGCATAAATATTTTATATTCCATTTCTAGACAAGAATATTAGGTCTTAAGAGTTGATGAGATAAACAAGGAATCAGACATTTTCAATAGTTGGGTGATATCTTAAAGGTCATCTTAAAGGTAATAACTACCCATTCTTCCCATTTTACATATAAATACAGGTGTATTTATATCCTCATTCTCTAATCTTTTTTCTCTTTGTTTTGGTTTAATGTAATGGTAGCAGGTCAGTGAAGAAATTTGAGGATGAGAATAGGAAAATATGTTTCCCAAGTTGACACAACCAATTGGTAGGTTTTACATTGATTCCTGGGAAATTCACTTCTTAAAAAGGATATCTAAAAAAGGCTTGAAGCAAAGACTCCATTGCTGTTACTTAAGGAACCAAGAGAAAGGTTTTCTTTCCATTTGAGCATCTTTGCCAAGAAAACTCCAAATGGGGCTTATCAGTTCTTTGTTTTAACTGTAGAACTTGTTATAAAAACTGCATTGAAATTTTGACCTACAAAATCTCTCAGGTCTCTTTAGTATCATGAAAACTAAACTGTGCTTCATTCCTTATTTCCTTTTTTCCCCCTCAGTCAAATAAGGCAATTGGTAATGCTATCAATCAGTGAGATACAATGTCTTGGAGATATCAACATGGCCACCATTCTGGAATTTAGTACTTTATCAAGAAATAAACAATCTCACTTTTACAGTATCCCTCTACTGATGTCTAGCTCTCTGTGTAACTAATCAATACAGTCATTTAACTGGCAATCACCAAGTAGCCAACAATAGACTAGTATTTTATCAAATTTTAGAATAGGCTTAATTAGCTCTTATCCTTAGGACCTTATAATATATCTGAGGGAAGCTAGGTGGTACAATAATAGATAGAGCTCCAGTCCTGAAGTTAGGATGATCTAACAACAAATCTGGCCTCAGACAATTAGAAGCTATGTAAATCTAGACAGTTCACTGAGTTTGCCTCAGTTTCCTCATCTGTAAAATGAGCTATAGAAGCTCATAGAGCTATAGAAGCCCATACAAATGGGATTATAGTAAGTCAGACACAACTGATGTGACTGAATCACAATATCTCTGGGGAGAGAGCACTGTAATGGGACATGACAGTTGAGGAAAAATCATTAGGAGCTGAGAGAAGGGAGAGATCTTTCTGAAAAGGGAGAGGCCAGAAAAGGGATTATCTTATTAGAAACCAGACCTTAGCTATCTTTTCACCCAGTCTTTCTCATCTTATAGATGGATTAGAAACTGAGATCCAAAGAAGAGAAGAGTCTTATTTAATGCATACATGTAGATAATAACAACTGAAATTCAAGCAAGTGCATTTAAATTAGAATCTTGTGTTTTATCCACTCTATTAGATTTTCTGAAGAAGCTAAACCTTGGAAGTTTGGTAGGATTTAGAAAAAGGAAAAGAAGAAAGAAAAGAAATGATTTCAACTTGGGGAAGAACCATGAACAAAGATTTGGATAAAATTGAACATAGTATGGTACTGAAATAATTACACTGGCCTGAATGAACTAATGATCATATATTAAAGATTAATAGGAGGCAATAATCTTGCCAAATAAGATGAGGCAAGGCAGAGGGTTTTGAATTCAATGAGATTGGGGATAGAGAATCACTACAGATCATTGAAAAAGAGGACATTATAAATTAAATCAAAAAAATGGTCAAATTAAAAAAAAAAAAAACCTTATTCTCTTATTTTGAAGATGAGAAAAATAAGTCCTGGAGAAAGGAAGTGACTTGACAATTCAGACTTGATAAATTGATCTAGAAAGTTCTGGGGTTAGCACATTGGCAATTATGGTAATAGAGGCCCTTGCACATATTGATTACCCAGAAGGCTTTCTTTTCAATTCTGAATTAGGTTGAATCACTTAAATTCCTTGATTTCATCAAGGGTAACACCCATATTCTTTCTTATTTCATCCTCTTGAATCCTTAAAATCTCTTTTAGTGTTCCTTTTCTAATTAGCCAATGTTGAAAGTGCTCTCTATAGCATTATTGAATCCTGTATGACTGTCTTCATTTTGTACTTACATTAGACTCAAAAGCCTTTCTATCCCACTCTAAATTGTCATTTGTAATGGAACAAAATACTTTGGGAGAAAGAAAGTCTTACCCAAAACATAATCATTATCATCACTGGAGCTTAGTTGTCTCTTGGGCAGGTCAGGTTGGTAATGACCTGGATCTGGAGGCCAGACAGTTAGTTCCACAGGAAGAAAGCAGGTGATCAGGAGATATGCCAGAAATAGGCAATAGGAAAATGTCCAGGCAAGTGGGTAGTTGGCAACAAGGAAGTGTGGGACTAGACAACAGGCAGAGGTCCCAGCCAGTGGGCAGAGAGTCAGGGGAATTTGGCAGCAAGTAATAGAGTTTGAAATAGGAATATTAATTACTATATAATATATTGACAGTATGTAGAAGCAGCATGATATAGTGGATAGAGAGCTGTTTTTTGAATTAGGAAAATCTGGGTACAAGTCTTTCTCTAATTAGCTGACTAGCTGGGAGCCATGGACAACTATTTTAATCTCTCAATGCTACAGGAGACTCCAAGACTTTAATTTACACATGAATTGCTACTGGAAACAATTTCTTAATTGTGGGTTCCCTACACTGTTGAAATCAAATTGGAATGATTGATTGGTCTTTTCTATTTATCAAAAATACTAACTTATTATATCTTTTTAGTGAGTAATTATGAGCCCCTCATATATAGAAAGGCCCACTTTTGAGGAAAGGGACTGTCATTGTGAGTGTAGCTCATAGTAAGCCAGAATAGAAATGTCACCTCTTCTGTCCCAAGCCTTCTCCAAAGAAGACTTTCATTTCTGCCAGGAGAAGCAGTAAGTAGGGTTAGAGGCCATAACTTCTCTCCTTAGAGCGACAGGGTACTGTGTTAGATTATATCTGCTCTTTTAAATGTTGTACATCTAGGGGACATAATAGGGTTTCATGCAAGTTTTTCAAGGATGAGTACATTTCACCACACCCCAGTCCCTGCTTTTTGTAACTAGGCTTGTGTGATGCAGGCTGAATGTGTTCTCATACAGTAAGCTAAATGCCCACTGATTGCTTTCCTGTCTACTTTACTCATAGCTAGGTGATGCACTGGATATAACACTAACTCTGGAGTAAGGAAGGTCTGAATTCAAAACCAGACTCAGAGACTTATTATCCATATGACCTTGTTCACTTAACCTCCTTGCTTCTGATTCCTGATCTGTAAAATGTAACTTGCTCAGAGTCACACAGCTAGTAAATGTCCAAATTTGAACTCAAGAAGACGAGTCTTTTTGGTTCTAAACCTAGTGCTCTATCCCTATACCATCTCCTCTTCCCCTCCTATTATTAACACTACCACTGTTGCCATAGCTGCCTCTGCCATTGCTGCTGCTGCTTACTACTGTTACTACACTACTGATACTTTTAGTACTACTACTATTACTCTAATACTTTTACTGCTACTGCTACTGCTGCTGCTGCTACTACTACTATTACTATATTAGTACTTTTAGTACTACTACTTCAGTATCAGTACTACTACTTTAGTACTTTAGTACAACTAAAGTAGTTGTAGTACTAGGATTAAAGTAGTAATATTAGCTATATTACTACTTTAATCCTAGTACTACAACTACTTTAGTACTTTTAGTACTACTGCTACTAGTACTTTAATACTTTTAGTCATACTGCTACTTCTTTAGCACTGCTACTACTACTTTAGTCATTTTAATACTACTACCTAGTATGACTACTACTATTTTGGTACTTTTAGTACTACAAATAAAAGTAGAAAAAAGGATAGACTTTGCTCCAAGGAGCTTATATTCTAAGCAAAGAAGCTAATACATAAAAGGAAGTTAAAAGGGAAATAGTAGAGAGATTGTGGAAAGAAAGCAATAATGCAAATGATGTCCAGAACAGAGGAGTGGATTTGGCCAGGGTCACAAAATTAATAAAGGGTAGAATCAGTATTTGGAAGGACAACGAAGGGATTAGGCAATTATATGGTACTGATTATGTGCCAAACACTATGGTAAAAGTTTTATCTCATTTGATCCTCCCTAAAACCTTAGGAAGTAGCCACATTTTATATAGAGGAAACTGAGGCAAAATTCAATATTAACTCTCTTAAATGAGAAATGAGGAGATATTTCAAAAAAAATATCATTATTTTTCCTCCAAAAAAGATTGATTAGATTTTAACATGATGATATTTCCCAATGATGAATTTATAATGAAAAGGATTGGAGCATAGAGAAACTAAAAAAGTCCAGAATGAATGCTGCTGGGGAAATCAAAGACATCTTTGAGAATTAGTATTGTCATTCCAAAGCCCACAGTTTTCTTTACACTGTTCTTTGGATTGTGGATAAAATTCCCTGTGGAATATTCCCTTTAACATTCCCTAAGGGAAGGACAAAGGTCCCAACTGTGTTGTATCAGGCAATCAACAAGGCAGTGGCTTCAAGAAGTTCTCTATGTGTGTAATGTGCACCAGACTCATTAGTAACTTGTAAATATAGCTGCAGACATGCATAGTGAACTGAAGGGCTACAGATGGAACAAGAAATATTGGTTTCCTTTTCCATAGTGGAAAAGTCTCAGCAGGATAGAAAAATTCACTTAGGGGAAACTATCCCTGAGGTCTCTAGTTACCACCTTGTTGTTTCTCTCCCACTAAGATTCCACCTGCTTCCTCATGTCACTTACCATAACCAGCTGTTTACATTACTCCTCTTGCATATTATTTATCCTGATAGACTGTACTATTTGCACATGGCCCAGTTGCATTAGAAATTGGAGTCCATGCCATCTTGTGGCACAAATGGCTGGATCAGATCCCTTCTTGTATTTATACTATGTGGCGTTCCTCTCTGTGAATACAATGGTTATGTTTCCAAAATAAATATGAAAGTTTCTTGTCATATATAGTGAGATAATTTCCAGATTATCCAACTAAAGCTTATTTAACCCAAAATAAAGCTGAAATATTAACCAATAAATAAAAGAGAAAAAATACTTAAACTTTAAAGATAAATAATAAATTTCATGGGTCAGCTAAATAGTAAAGTAAATAGAGCACAAGTCAGGAAGACCTGAGTTCAAATTCTTCCTTGCTAGCTGTATAACTCTGAGCAAGTCACTTTCCTTATTTGTAAAGTGAGGTGGAGAAGGTAATGGCAAAACATTGCAATATTTTTTGCCTGGAAAATCCCAAATGGAGCCATGAAAAGTCAGATATGACTTAAAAAATTGAAAATAGCAAATTTCTCAAATTCAGCAATAAACATCAAATTTTGGAAGTAGCCAGAAAACTATCAGAAATCTTTCTGCTAAGGGTAGGAATTGTGTTCTGCCTTTCTTGGCTTAGCACAATACCTGATCCTAAAATTGCTTGTTGATTGACTGAAGGTTGAGCTATGAAGGAATATGAATTCTAATAATCTAGGATAATACCACAGCCACAAAAAAATTGAGGAAATAAAGGACTCTGGCATTCAAGAGAGCAAATGAATTCAAGTTGCAAATTAAAATAATGTCTTGCAAAAACTAAGCCATCAAGAAAAAATTAGACCTCCAACCTAACGGACATATTTGTAATCACTCTACTATAGAGACATAGAATAAAAATCAAGTGAAATCTTACAAAAATCAGTCTTTTCATTATTAGAGACTTTTAAAAATGAATTAAATTAAAGTTATTAAAAAATTAATTAATAATAAATGATTAATTATTAATAAACAATAATTAATAATAAAAATTGAAAATAATTAAATTAAAATGAATTGATTAATAAAAGAAAGAGTAAAGATATAATCAAAGAGCAAAATATTTAAAGATATTTTAAAAATTAGGTAAAGGAAAAGAAAAAATGATGAATTATACCTTATAGATTAAACCCCATGCTTCTCTCTAGGTGAATCTATGTATTTTTGGAAGGATAGCACAGCAGGAAGAAGGAAGTTGCAGGCTTACTCAGCCAATTTATAGATAAGCAGAGAAGGAATAATAATTTCTTTATTTTCTCAACAAAAGGAGAAATTATGAGAAAATAGGCAAGCCTATAAGAGGGAAATGGATGGAAAACATTGAGAATGGGTCTTACCTCTAAATGGGGGGAAAAATGAATGGGGAAGATTCTGGGAAGATAGCAGAGTAGGTTGGTAAATTTCAAGCTCTTCTGATTTCCCTCACACATAAAACAGATTTGTGCTTCAAGGTGAACATAGACTGCTAAAAAATCAAGAAGACTTGGGGCAGGAGTCCTCTTGACACAATTCTAGAAGATCTGAAGGAAGATTGGAGAAGATCCAAAGAAAGAGTTGGTCCAGGATTAACTCATGTGAAGTGCAAACAACCTCCCTGCTGGCTCCTCAGAAATACCAAGTGGGGCCCCTGGATCAACCTGGGTGTGGCTGCAACCTCAACAGGAACCACAGAGACTTTTAAATTCTTGGCTGCTTGTGGAGTCCTGGTTTGAGAACTGGAAGAACCAAGTGAACTTGGGATGATTAGGAATGTCAAGCCCAGCTGCATTGCTGAGACACGTCTCTGAGAAAGAAGGAACAAATTCTTGGTGAGTGAGGAAGCAGTAGGGCAGTGATGCTGATGGCTGTAGGCACTTATTGAAGGACAGAGCCTTTTGGTTTGGGGTTTCTGGTCAAAGGGAAAAGCTGAAAGGAAGCTTGAGGGACCATCCTCCTCACCCCAGGATTAGAGATGCTTACACCAATACCTCTTATTAGAAAAAAAGAATTGATTAAAAAGAAAGAACCCCACCATAGAAACTTACTATGGGAACAGGGAAAACCAGGGTTCATCTTCAGAGGAGGGGACACTGAAGTAAAAAAAGTTTTTACCTCAAAGAGAAATGTGAAATGGCTCCATGCCTACAGAGAATTTATAGAACTCAAAAAATAATTTAAGAATCAAATGAGAGACATTGAGGAAAAACTAAAAAAAAACCATTCAAGAAAAACAAGAAGATTATTTTTAAAAAGTTAATCAATTAGAAAAGGAGATACAGAAAGGATAAAAAATAACTTTTTGAAAATTAGAATTGGACAAGGGAAACTAGTGAAGCTATTAGAGACCAAGAAATAACAAAACAGTACTGGTTCATAACAATAACAAGTACTGGTTCAAGAAAGCGTGTGTGTGTGTGTATGTGTGTGTGTATATCTCAGTAGGAGAAATTTATTCATGCATGCCAATCCTCTTCCTTTAGAAAAAAACACTTATGTATAGAATGAAAATGTGAGGAAGGACTAAAATTATATGCATTAAATAAATCACAGAAAGCAGGAATTTTAATCAGATCATCAACTAAAGTAAAAATCCAAAGTCACAAATTCAAGAGATATAGGGATTCAGCATCATGCTTAAAACTAATTTTGAGGATAAAACTATATTGATGCTAATTATATATGTGAGCCAAATAGCATAGCATATAAATTCCTAAAGAACAATTTAACTAAATTTCAAAAAAAGACAGAGGAAATAACACTATAATTATATGAGATTTTAATAATCTTCTCTTAATAATCTCAATATGAGATTAAATAATCTTTAATAATAAAAACCTAACATAAGGATAAAAAGAAATATAGAGAGCAAAACAAGCTCTAATAGAAAAATTAGAGCTGAAAGTTTTATGGTGTATTCTGAATGGCAATATTGATTATTCTATATTAAGGATGGTGAGGAACTTTATAGTCATTCATTACAATCCTTTTATTTTAGAAATGAGGATTCTGAGGTAGAGAGTAAAGTGATTTGCAAAGGTTGTCAGTGAGAGTTGGGATTCAAACTTGGCATCTTTGATGAACTTTGAGGAGAGTCCAGAGTCCAATCTAGTGCTCATCTCACTGTCCCACACTGCCTCAAATTTTTACATATACACATATACATAATACATATGTTTCTAACATATTTCTCAGCACTACAAAATCTCTTTACCAAAATGAAATGTTTTCTATGACTGAGCAATTAAAAATGTAAAAAAGCAGAAATGCTAAACACATTCTTCATAGAGCATGATACAATTAAAATAGTTATTAACAGGGAGAACACAAACAAAACATATAGAACTAAATGACATCTTGAATAATGAGTAGGTCAAAAGCAAATAATGGAAAAATTAATGACTATGTGAAAGAGAACAAATAGTGATGCAACATACCAAAGTTTGGGGGTTGCAGCTACATTAGTTTTCAGAGGAAAAATTATCTCTCTGAAAACATCCATTAACCAAATAGGAAAACTGAGACTTAATGAACTGAATATGCAATTAAAAAAACAGGGGATAATAAGCAGAAAGGAGGGAATCTTTTAAAGTTGGAGGAGATAAAGATACAGTCAAAAACCAAACGAATCAACAAAACTAAAATATGTTTCTTTGAAAAGATTAACAAGATTAATATACCTATAGTTAACTTGATTAAAAAAGAGAGCAAAATGAACTTGTCAAAATAAAATCTGAACAAGATATGCTCAAAATTCAGAAAGAAAATGAAAAAGTATGTTCAGAATTAACTTTATATATACATATATGTGTGTGTACATGTATGTGTGTATGAGAAAGAGACAGAGCAGAGAGAAAGAAAAGAGAATTTTTTTAAAAACAATAGATTACCTTCAACAACATAAATTACCTAAATTAAAAGAACATAAAATAGAGATCTTATTGGGAATTGTTTTAGTTTATTCCCATTCCATATGATGCTTGCTGATTGTTTTAAATAAATGCTACTGGTCATTTTAAGGAAAATTCCATTTATTCCTTTACTCTTTAGTGTTTTTATTAGGAATGGATGTTGGATTTTGTCAAATGCTTTTTCTGCATTTATTGAGATAATGATATGATTTTTGTTGGTTTGGTTATTGATATAGTCAATTATGCTAATAGTTGAAATAGACATCTTAAGTAATCCAGACTTTGGTAATGAAAATGAGCAAAGTATAAAGAAATTACAAAGTGGGAGAGAAGTGTGGTCTCTGATGGATTTATTTATAACTGATTTCTAACTAATATTCAAAAGGCAGTTAATGTAGGGCAGATAGTGGATAGTGGATATTTTCTGGTACTGGAGACAGGAGGATCTGAGTTCAAATCAAGCTTCATATACCTCATAATAGCTTTGTGATTCTGGGCAAGTCACTTAATCCTGAGTCCTTCAAAACCTCCCTGCTCACACAAAAAGAAAGATCATATCCATGGCATATAAATTTGTTTTGATAACTGAGAGAGACATTGTAACACATACCTATTTTTTTTCTTTCTTTTTTACTTATTTTAATACATGATTTAATACATGATTTATGAATCCTATTGGGAAAGAAAAATGAGAACAAAAGGGAAAAACCATTGGAGATTGGAAAAAAAAAAACAGAAAAAGAAGTAAACATAGCATGTGTTGATTTACATTCAAGCTCCACAGTTCTTTTTCTGGATGTAGAAGGCATTTTCGGTCCAAAGTCTATTGGGACTGCTTTGTATCACTGAACCACTGGAAAAAATCAAGTCTTTTATAGTCGATCATCATGCATTTTTGCTGTTATTGTAGGCAATGTATTCCTGGTTCTGCTTGTTTCACTCACCATCAATTCATACAAAGGCCTGTGTTTCCAGGCCTTTCTAAAATCATTTTGTTCATCTTTTTTATAGAAAAATAATATTCCATTATCTTCATACATTACAGCTTGTTTAGCCATTTCCCAATTGATGGGTATCTACTGATTTTCCAATTCTTTGTTACCACAAAAAGAGCTGCTATAAATATTTTTGCATATATAGGTCCTTTTCCCTCTTTTATGATTTTCTTGGAATACAAACCCAGTAGTGACACTGCTGTGTCAAAAGATATGGAGATTATTATTAGCCTGTTGGTTATTATTCCAGCTTGCTCTCCATAGTTGAATCATTTCACAGCTACACCAACAATGCATTACTGTCCCAGTTTCCCCACATCCCCTCCAACATTTGTAATTATCTTTTCCTATAATTTTAGCCAATCTGAGAGGTATGAGGTGGTTACCTAAGAGTTTTAAAAATTTTTTCCCAAAATTTGTTCCCATTTTTTTCTACCTCCCCTTCCCCTCATCCCTTTCTCTAGATGGCAAATAATCCAATATATGCTGCACATGTGCAACTCTAAATTTATTTCCATAATTATCATGTTGCATAAGAAAGATCATATTGCAAAGAAAGAAAAATGAGAAAGAAAATAAAATGCAGACATCAGAAAAGTGAAAATACTATGTTGTGATCCACATTCAGTCCCACAGTTTTATTTCTGGATGCAGTTGGATCTCTTCATCACAAGACCATTGGAACTGGACTGACTTGCCTCATTGTTGAAAAGAGCCAAGTCCATTGCAGTCACATAAACTTGTTGTTGCTAAGTAAAGTGTTCTCTTGCTTTTACTCACTTCATTTAGCGTCAGTTCATGTAAATCTCTCCAGGCCTCTCTGAATTCATTCTGCTGATCATTTCTTATAGAACAATAATATATATACATATATATATATTATGTATATGTATATACATTTTTGTCCAGAGTTATTTTAAATGGAATTTTTCTTTCCATCTCTTCTGATGGACTTTGTTAGTAACATATAAAAATGTTGATGATTTATGTGGGTTTATTTTATATCTTACAACTTTGCTAAAGCTGTTAATGTATATACATATACATATACATATATATATATATATATATATATATATATATATATATATATATATATATATATATATATACCATAACTTATTCAGCCATTCTCTAACTGATGGGCATCCACTTAGTTTTCAATTCCTTGCCACTACAAAAAAGAGCTACTACAACCATTCTTGCACATGTTGGGTCCTTTTCCCTTTTTATGATCATTTTGGGATACAGGCCCAGTAGAGGCACTGCTGGATCAAAGGGTGTACACAGTTTGATATTCCTTTGGGCATAATTCCATATTATAGTTTTTTTTTTCATATGACTATAGATGGCTTTAATTTCAGCATCTGAAAATTGTCCATTCATGTCCTTTGACCATTTATCAATTGAGGAATGGTGTGTATTCTTATAAATTTGACACAGTGCTTATATATTTTAGAAATGAAACCTTTATCAGAAACATTATCTGTAAAGATTTATTTCCAGCTTTGTACTTCCCTTTTAATCTTTTTTTCTGTTGGTTGTGTTTGTGCAAAAACTTTTAAATTTAATGTAATAAAAGTTGTTCATTTTACCTTTTATAATGTTCTCTAGTTCTTCTTTGGTCATAAATTCTTTTCTTCTCCAAAAATTAGATAGGTAAATTATCCACTGTTCTCCTAATTTGTTTATGGTATCATCCTTTATTCCCAAATCATTTATCTTACCCTTACTTTGGTATGGGGTATGAGATGTAGGTCTATGCCAAATTTCTGACATTATTTTCCAATTTTCCCAGCAATTTTTGCAAATAGTGGATTCTCAGTTATTGTGTCATGTGTATCTAATCTATTTCACTGATCCACCACTGTATTTCTTAGCCAGTACTAAATGGTTTTATTGACTGCTGCTTTATAATACAGTTTTAGGTTTGGTACTGCCACTATCCTTTGTATTTTTTCCCATTAATTCACTGGATGCTCTTGAATTTTTGTTCTTCCAGATGAATTATGTTATGATTTTTTAGTTCTATAAAATAATTTTTGGCAGTTTCATTGGTATGGCATGAACAAATAGATCAATTTAGGCAGAATTGTCATTTTTATTATATTGGCTCAGCCTACCCATGAGCAATTGGTATTTTTCTAATTGTTTAGATCTGACTTTATTTGTGTGGGAAGTGTTTTGTAACTTTCTTGGCAGGTAGACACCCAAATATTTTTGTCCAGAGTTATTTTAAATGGAATTTTTCTTTCCATCTCTTCTGATGGACTTTGTTAGTAACATATAAAAATGTTGATGATTTATGTGGGTTTATTTTATATCTTACAACTTTGCTAAAGCTGTTAATTATTTCCAGTAGGTTTTTAGATGATTTTCTAGGATTCTCTAAGTATATCATCATATCATCTGCAAAGATTGATAGTTTTATTACCTCCTTGCCTATTCTAATTCCTTTATTATTTTTTCTTATTGCTAAAGCTAACATTTCTAGTACAATGTTGAATAATAGTGTTGATAAATGGGCATTCTTGTTTTACCCCTAATCTTATTGGGAATGCATTCAGCTTCTTTCCATTACAAATAATAACTTGTTGTTAGTTTTAAATAGCTACTGATTATTATTTTATGGAAAGATTCCTTTATCTCTATATACTCTCTAGTGTTTTTAAAAGGAATGGATGCTATATTTTGTCAAAAGCTTTCTCTGCATCTATTGAGATGATCATATGAGTCTGTTGGTTTTATTATTGATATGGTCAATTATGGTAATAGTTTTCCTGATAATTGAACCAGCTCTGCATTTATGGCATAAATTCCACTTAGTCATAGTGTATTATCTTTTTGAAAAAATTTTTAAAGAAAGTATGCATGTTAGTAGAAGAAATTATATTCATGAATGTCTACTTTTTCTTTACTTCCTTATAAATTGTTCTTTGATTCTCTGCTTTGTACTTTATTTATTTTTCCCCCTTTCTCTACCTTTTACCACCCCCAAGCAAGTCACAGTTAAGAAAAGATATATTTTATTGTATTTAACATATACTTTTACATGTTTAACATGTATGAGACTGCCTGCCATCGAGGGGAGGAAGTGGAGGGAAGGAGGGGAAAATTTGGAACAGAAGTGTTTGCAAGGGTCAATGTTAAAAAATTACCCATGCATATGTTTTGTCAATAAAAATCTATAATAATAATAAAAAGACATATTTACATACACATATGTAAATATAATCACACACACATGTTTCTTATCCCTTCTGATTTTTTAATTAATGCTGCTCCATACCTTGCTCTGCTATTACTTAACTTCCCCCCACCAAAGAATCCTTCCCTTGTCTTCTTCCCTTACTCTTTGCTTCCCTATCCTATCATTTCTCCTCCTTTATTTTTAATAGATTTTGGAGGGTATTAAACCCCTCATGGTATATATGTAGTGTTGACTATTAAACCTATTCCCAATGTAAGTAGGTTTGCAGAACTATAAACCCTCCTCCCCCCTCTAATGCCTCTGTTTTTATTCTTCCTCTGTAACTCATTTACATAACATGATTACTATTTTTACTTTAACTCTGCCAATCTTTCTTTTGACCTACCTATTGTTAATATGAATCTTAAACATATGGTATACATTTCCATGTAAAAAAATAATTTGTCCATATTGAGTTTCTTAAAATTGACACTGATTTTTATACACTAAATTTTCTGTTATATTTTAATTTGATTGATAGGAAAATCTACCAGTTCATTGAAGGTCCATTATTTCTCAAATTATAGATAATTTTGGATAGATGAATTTGGATATAGATATCTTTGGCCATAGGCCTAGTTCTTTTGATTGTCAGTATATATGATACTAGGACCTGCAATTGTTTATTGTAGCTACTGACAAGTCTTGTACACTTCTAATTGTAGCTCCAGCATATTTGAATTGTTTTATTCTTGTTTCTTGCAAAATTTTCTTCTTGATTTCTAGGTTTCAAAATTTGGCAATAATATTCCTATGTGTTTTCCACAAAGGGTCTCTTTAAGGTAATGATGGCTGGATTTTTTTCTCTCACTCCAAGACAATTTTCTTGGATTATTTCCTGCATTATTGTGTCAAGGTTCTCTTTTTGGTGCCAATTTTCTGGTAGTCCAATTAATTTTTTTCTTCTTTATATGTTCTCCAGATCTGTTTCACATTCTGTTCTATTTTCTCCTTCTTTATAATGTTTTTTTTTAATTTTTTTGTTCTCTCCTACTTTCATTGGCTTCCCCTTGACCAATTCTAATTTTGAAATTATTTTCATCTTTGCGACTCTATACCTCTTTTTTCTATAAATTTTTTCCCAAAAATCTTCTTGCTTTTCTTGGATTTTTTTTTAATTTTTAGTTTTTTTTCTCAATGTCTCTCATTTGATTTTTAAGTTCTTTTTTGAATTCTATAAATTCTCTCTGAGCCCAGAGACATTTCATGTTACTCTTTGGGGTAGAAGTTTTTTGTTTGTTTGTTTTTGTTTTTTACTAAAATGTTCTCTTTTGGAGATGAGCCCTGGTCTTCTCTATTCCCATAAGTTGTTTCAAAAGTGAGATTCCTTCTTCTTTTCTGGGTTTATTGTAAGTACCTCTAATCATGCTGGGGGGTTGGTGCCTCAAGCTTCCCTTTGGCTCTCCACTCTGACCAGGAACCCCAAACCAAGAGTTCCACCCACCTGCAAATTCCCACAGCCATCAATGTTACTGTCCTGCTGTTTCTGCCCTCACCAAGTGCTGGTTCCTTCTTGTCCAGGGTCTCTGCAGAACAGCTGAGCCTGGTGTTCCCAAAAAATTGAGGTTCACTTCATCTTCTGGAACTCGTATCTGGCTTGACAAGTAGTCTGGGAAGTGAAGATCTCTATGATTACTGCTGATATTTCAGGCACATCTAGGTAGCCCAAAGGATTCACACTTGACATTTCTGTGGAGCTAGGTTGGAGTTGTTTTCATGTCAGACAGATTAATCCTCAGTCTTGGTCTTTCTTCAAGTCTTCTTGGGTTGTATGAGGATCCTGTTCTGCCACAAGTCTTCTTGGTTTTGTTTTGTTTTGTTTTGTTTTTTTTACCAATTTATGTTTGCCCTGAAGCTCAAATTTGTTCTATTTGTGGGGAAATTGGGAAAGCTTGAAATATACCAATCTAAAATTAATATGGCAAAAACTAGGCATTGACCCACACTTAACACCATACACCAAGATAAGGTCAAAATGGGTTCATGACCTAGGCATAAAGAATGAGATTATAAATAAATTGGAAGAGCACAGGATAGTTTACCTCTCAGACCTGTGGAAGAGGAAGGAATTTATGACCAAAGAAGAACTAGAGATCACTATTGACCACAAAATAGAAAATTTTGAATATATCAAATTGAAAAGTTTTTGTACAAACAAAACTAATGCAGACAAGATTAGAAGGGAAACAATAAAATGGGAAAACATTTTTATAGTCAAAGGTTCTGATAAAGGCCTCATTTCTAAAATATATAAAGAATTGACTCTAATTTATAAGAAATCAAGCCATTCTCCAATTGATAATGGTCAAAGGATATGAACAGACAATTCTCAGAGGAAGAAATTGAAACTATTTCCAGCCATATAAAAAGATGCTCCAAGTCATTATTAATCAGAGAAATGCAAATTAAGACAACTCTGAGATACCACTACACACCTGTCAGATTGGCTAGAATGACAGGGAAAGATAATGCGGAATATTGGAGGGGATGTGGGAAAACAGGGACACTGATACATTGTTGGTGGAATTGTGAATAAATCCAGCCATTCTGGAGAGCAATTTGGAACTCTGCTGAAAAGTTATCAAACTGTGCATACCCTTTGATCCAGCAGTGTTTCTACTGTGTTTATACCCCAAAGAGATACCAAAGAAGGGAAAGGGACCTGTATGTGCCAAAATGTTTGTGGCAGCCCTGTTTGTATTGACTAGAAACTGGAAAATGAATAGATGCCCATCAATTGGAGAATGGTTGAGTAAACTGTGGTATATGAATGTTATGGAATATTATTATTCTGTAAGAAATGACCAGCAGGATGAATACAGAGAGGATTGGCAAGACTTACATGAACTGATGCTAAGTGAAATGAGCAGAACCAGGAGATTATTATATACCTCAACAATGATACTGTATGAGGATGTATTCTGATAGAAGTGGATTTCTTCAACAAAGAGATCTAACTCAGTTTCAATTCATCAAAGATGGACAGAAGCAGTTACACCCAAAGAAAGAACACTGGGAAATTAATGTAAATTGCTTGCATTTTTATTTTTCTTCCCAGGTTATTTTTACCTTCTAAATCCAATTCTTCCTGTGCAACAAGAGAACTGTTCGGTTCTGCACACATATATTGTATCTAGGACATACCATGACATATTTAATTTGTATAGGACTGCTTGCCATATGGGGGAGGGGGTGAAGGGAGGGAGGGGAAAAGTCGGAACAAAAGTGAGTGCAAGGGATAATATTGTAAAAAAAATTACCCAGGCATGGGCTCTGTCAATAAAAAGTTATAATAAATAAACAAATAAAGATTTAGGGGGGGAAAAAAAGAAATTACCAATCTACTCTGCCATCTTCCCAGAATGCTCCTATAGTGTATTATCCTGCTAATAAGTTGTTACAATCTCTTTGCTAATATTTTAATTATTTTTTGCACCAGTATTAAGTAGGAAGATTGATTTGTAACCATCTTTTTCTATTTTGGCTCTTCCTGGTTTAGCTATCAGTACCATATCTGTGACATAGAAGAAATTTGGAAGAACTTCTTCTTTACATATTTTTCTAGATAGTTTATATAGTATTGGAATTAATTGTTATTTCAGTGTTTGGCAGAATTTACTTGTGAATCCATCTAGCCCTTGGGATTTTTTCTTAGGGAGTTCATTAATGGCTTGTTCAATTTCTTTTTTCTAAAATGGGACTATTTAAGTAATTTATTTCCTTTTCTGTTAATCTGAGCAATTAAAATTTTAGTAAATATTTATTCATTCCTGTTAGATCACCAGATTTGCTGCCATACCGTTGGGCAAAAAACCCCAAAAAACTTATAATTATTGCTTTAATTTCTTTTTCATGTGTGGTAAGTTCAATCTTTTTATTTTCAGTTCTGGTGATTTTGTTTTGTTTTGTTTTTTCTTTCCTTTTTCTAATCAAATTAACCAAAGGCTTATCTATTTTTTTTCCCATAAAACCAACTCTTAGTTTTATTTATTAATTCAATAGCTTTCTTGGCTTCAGTTTGATTAATCTCTCCTTTGAGTTTCAGAATAAATAATTTTGTATTTAATTGGGGATTTTAATTAGTTCTTTTCCTAGCTTTTTTACTTCACTGTTTCGATGAACTAGGTACATTCCTTTCTGCCTCTATTCAATTTCTCTAGAGGTCTATCATATCTAGGTTTTTTAGGATCCTATTAATCTCCCTAGTTTCTTTCTTGTTTATTTTGTGGTTAGATTTGTCTGATTCTGAGAGGGGAAGATTGAGATCCCTCGTTAATATTATTTTGCTGTCTTTTTCCTATTGTAACACACTCTATTATATGTATATATGTATGTATGTACATACACATACATACATATATACATATATTCATATGTATATTAGGAATTTGTATGCTCTACCACTTGGTACATATACATTTAATAGAGTTGATATTTCATTATTTAGTGTACCCTTTATGAAGATATACTATCCTTCCTTACCTCTTTTAATTTAATCTATATTTACTTTTGTTTTAACTAAGATCAGAATTGCTACTTGTGCTTTTTTTTTTTTTTTTTTTTTTACTTTACCTTAAGCATAATCATTTCTGTTCCAGGCTTTTGCCTTTACTCTGTATGTGTCTATCTGTGTTAAATGTGTTTTCTATAAATAACATATTATAGGAGTCTGTTTTTTAATCATCTCTGCTATTCACTTCTGTTTTATGGGAGTGTTATCCCAATTCCATTCACAGGTATGATTACCAGCTTGTATTTCCCTTCTTCCTATTTTCTTCCCTGTATATATATTTTTTCTCTTTTTTCATTGTGTTCTTAATAGTATTTTGTTTTGTTTTTCGATCCACCCCAGCCACTACCTTATGTTCCAACATTCCTCCTCCCTTCTCTTAGTAGTTTTTGTAACACCTGTACCTACTACTTTAATCTTTATCACCCTTCCACCTTCTCTTACCTTTTTTTCCTAGTGTTTCTGCCCTCCGTTCTATCTAGCCCCTATTTTTTCTTTCCTCTTTCTTTTCCTACTTCTTTATAGGGTTAGATAAATTTCTACACTTAACTGAATTATTAAGTTCTTCCCTCTTAGAGCCAAAACTTATAAGACAAGTCTCAGACAATGTTCACCCCCTTCCCTTTTCCCCCTTGATTGTAATAAGTCTTTTGTGCCTCTTCACATGATCTAATTTGTCCCATTATACTTCCCCTTTCTTTTCCTTCCAGTGAAAACCTTTTCCCATCCCTTAGTGTCTTTTTCTTTGATATTACCACATCAGAGTTCATTCACAATCACACCCTCTTACCATGTGATGCTCGCCTCTGTCTGCCCCAGTAACAGATACAGTTCTCAAGAGTTACAAATATCATTTTCCATCTAGTGATGTAAATAGTTTAACCTTTAAGTAATATATTTTTTCCCATTTACTTTTCTATACTTCTCTTGAGTTCTGTACTTGTAGATTAAATTTTCTGTTTAGTTCTGGTTTTTTCAATAGAAATTATTGAAAGTCTCTTACTTCATTGAAGATCCATTACTTCCTCTGAAAGATGATGCTCAATCCTATTGGGCAGTTAATCTTTGGTTTTGACTGCAGGTACTTTTCCTTCCAGAATGTGGTATTCTAGGACCTCCAATCCATTATTGTAGAAATTTGTTCGATCTTGATATTGTAGTTTTAGAGTTTTGCAACAATGTTCCTTGGGGTTTTCCTTATAGGATCTCTTTCTAAAGATAATGTATTAATTCTTTCAATGAGTATTTCCCCCTCTATTTCTAGAATATTGGGGCAGTTTTCTTTGATGATTTCTTGAAATAGGCTATCCAGGCTCATGTCAGATAGATCAATAATTTTAAAATTGTTACTTCTGGATCTATTTTTCATGTCAGCTATTTTTCTAATGAAGTATTTCACAGTTTCTTCTATTTTGTCCATTCTTTTTATTTTCTTTTATTTTTGTTATCTCATAGTGTCATTAGCTTCCATTTTCCCATTCTAGCTTTTACTGTATGATTTTCTTCAGTTAGCTTTTGTATCTCTTTTTCCATTTAATTAATTCTACTTTTGAAAGTGTATTCTTTAGTGGATTTTGTTTTGCATTTTGCCAATTGTATTTTTTAAGAAATTGCCTTCCTTTTCTAAATTATTGACTACCTCTTGCATACCCCTAATTTCTTTTATCATTTTTTTCTTCTTCCTCTCTTATTTGCTTTTTAATTTTTTTTATGAGCACTTCCAAGAAGTCTCTTTAGGCTTGAGACCAATTCATATCATTCTTTGAGATTTCTTCTGTGAACATTTTGTCTCATATGAGTGGTTTTTTGGTCTTCCTTGTCACCATAGTGGATTTATATGGTCAAGGTTCTTTTCTGTTTCATGCTCCTTTTCTTTCCTTTTCTTTTGATATCTCCTCTTTTTTTTATTTTTATGGTTGAGCTCTACTTCTGAGGTAAAGGGGGTACTGTCCCAGGCTTGCTGTGCAGTTCTGAACATTGGTTTTGAGCACAGGGACCCCTTTTGTTTGCAGGGAGTAGCTTTATCTGTTCTTTTTTGGAAATAACCTGGCTTCCCAGAGTTTACTTTCTCAGCTGGGAACTGGAGGCTTCCCCATCAATCTGCTCCTCTATTGAGCCAGGACCAAGGGTCTCTGTTGCTGATTTGCTGTGATTATGACCTTCACTGGCTTTATTAGAGGCTGTCTGACCTGGGCTGAACACCACTGACCTTTCTTGAAGTTTTTCCAATCTATCTTGCATAGAGAGTAGTTTCATTCTCAGACTCTGTTCAGAGGATTGATTTCTTGTGATTTTTGAGGGAAACTGGAAAAGCTTAAGCAGCTTCCTAGTTCACTACTCCCTCTTGGCTCCACCCTTGAAATTCTCTAACATACTCATTTAAAGAAAACCATTTGGTTCTGAAATCCCAAACTGAGAAATAATAAAATATATAAAAGAAACCATATAGATAACTATTTATAATGAACACGCTCATTTTAGTGAGTAAAATCCTAGCAAAAACAACAGCAATATGCTCCTCTAAAATTTTTCCCTATGACCAAGTTGAATTAAATACCTTTAATTAATCCAAGACAGTTCAACATTAGAAAAACAATATAATGAATCATATATATTAAAATAACCATTGAAAATTGCATAATTATGTAAAAAGTTGCTGAATATTTAATATAGCTTAATTATGTTGAAAATCCTATAAGCCATAGGCATAGAAACATTTTAATATGATAAAAGAATATGTCTTTTAAAAAAATCCAAACATTATTTGAAATGGAAATATGTTGGAATTTTTACCAATAAATACAAGAGTAAAGCAAGGATACTTCTTTCCCATTATTATTTGACATATTTTAGCAATTCTAATAACATTAATAAAACTAGATACGGAAATAAAAATATGAACAGAGACAAAGCAGACAAAAGTGTCTATTGGCATATGACATGGTGATTTACTTTTTAAAGTCCAAAGAAATAAACAAATTGCTATAATAGCTTCATTAAAATAACTGAGTGAATTTAAATTTGTAAAGTTCATCAGCATGTATATGCTGATAATAAGCAAAATCAAAAGGAAAATCTCATTTAAAATAATTCCAAAGGTGCTAGGATATTTTGGAATTAATTTACCAAGCTTTACTCATAATGATGTCTCTACAATAGCAAAATCTTATTTAAAGAAAGAATGAATTAAATAATGGGAAGACTTTTCATTGCTCAAGGCTGAACCTTACTAATAATAAAAAAAATGATTTTATTGAGGTTGAATTACTAAGGATTTGGTTATTTCATAACATTAAGAGGAATTCATTTGGGGGGAATAAAAGGCCTAGAATTTCAAGGGACATCATAGAGTGGGTAAAGTGGGAATAAAGGAAAAATAATAATTTTGATATCAAGTTATAGAACAACCATCATCAAAACTAGATGGTACTTCTTTACAAAAATAGCAAAGTAGATAAATAAAGCTATGTAGTAAATCAAGAATTAGAAACAATCATAGTCAATGTTCAATAAAAACAAGAAGATAAAATACTTGGGAAAGCACTCCTTTTGTGACAAGACCAATTCTCAAATACTCTTAAGTTATAGAACAGTTGTTTGTCTGTATTGGCAGAAGGAGTTTCCTCACTTGGGCAAATAAAGCAAAACAAAATTTTTCACAGTTATGATTATGGGGGAAATAATTATCTTTCAAAAAATATTATGAACCTGTTCAGTAACCAATATATATAATGACTTTTATATGCAAAGAAGAAAAAAAAAGAGACTTGCATATGAAACCATAAATATTGTCTGCACATTATTTTTGTAAATATAAATGTAACATTGTAATTCCTAAATTTTAACAAATTTAGAATTAGACTAGCACATTACACCATACACTACAGTGCATTCCAAATGAATACTTAAACTATGAAAGGTAATCTCACACAAAAAAGAAAAATAAAACAAAGTGGATTGAATTATTATTCACAAGAGATTCAGCATATCATATAGTAAGCATACTAGTGAAGTACATGGAAAACAAGTCAAGGAACCACAAGTCAATAAATTTAAAGAAAAAGAATTTCTTATGAGCCACTCATTGGGCTATAAAGATAAAGATAACACTGTCTCTGCTCACAGAGCTTATATTTCTTGGGGTAAAAGAGGGGAGGAGATAATATGAGTATATAGAGAGTAAGTACAGACTGTTATTATTGTTCAGTAGTGCCTGATTCTTCACAACCTCATTTGGGGTTTTCTTGGCAAAAATACTGGGACAGTTTGCCATGTCCTTCTTTGGCCTATTTTATAGATGGGGAACTGAAGCAAAAAAGGGTTAAATGTTTTGTTTATGGTCACACAGCTAGTAATATTTGAGGTTGGATTTGAACTCAGGTCTTCCTAATTTTTGGTTCAGCACTCTGCCCAATGATACCCTTGTAAAGACGATATACAAAATAAATACAATGTAAAAATAAATTTTTAGGGGGAAGCACAATAGTAGCTACTATATCAGTAAAGAAAGAACTAGTTTCAATTCTTGCTTTTGATAAATAATGTCTATAATTTTACCCAACAACTCTCAAATGCTCTTAAGTTACAGAACAGTTGTTTGTCTGCATTGGCAGAGGGCGTTTCATCACTTGGCCAAACAAAACAAAACAAAATCTTTCACAGTTATGATCATGGGAGAAATAATTATCTTTCAAAAATATTATGAACCTGTGTAGTCAGAAATAAATATGATTTTTTAATGTTCAAAGAAGGATAAAAAAGAGAATTATATATGAAACCATAAACATTGTGCATTATTTTTTGTAAATCATAAATGTAATGCTGTAATTCCTGGATTGTTCTGTTTATCTGTGCTTCTGAACTTTCTTCTTTGTATTTTATAGATGTTTTCCTAATGTTCTTTTCTTCTTTTTGGATAAAATTATTAATATCCCTTCTTCTCTAAATTCTCCTGCTCTCTCTCACACACACACATACAAAAAAACCCACAACAAAATTAAAATAGAAACAAAGACTAACTATTCTCTCATTACAAATAAGTAGGGGCAGACAAAAAAAAAAAGCAACTTGGACATGTCAGAAAAGATATGTATAATTCTTTATTTCTAGTCTATCACCTCTTTGACAAGGTGACAAATATTAATCCTTCACTGATCTTCTTGAATCATAGTGAATCATAACAATAATTAGAATTCCTTAGTCTTTCTAAGATTTGTTTTTCTTTCATGACTTACAATTATATAAGTTTTTGTTCTGTTTAATCTATATCAATTTATATTTCATTCAAAATTTCCCCAAATCTAATCCTTTCATTATTGCTTATTTCACAATAATATTCCATTAAATCCATATATTATAATTTGATGGCCATTCCTAGGGTAAAAATTCTTAACCAAATAATAAATATCAACAATGATAAAGCATATTGTTCAGAATACATGAAATTGAGAATTTTTTACATGAACAATTCAATGCAACTATGATAAGAGGGAAAACTGTTAATGGAGAGCTATCAAGTATATCTTCTAAAGTTTTGATGTCCAGGATAAATAGGGAATTAATACAAATATATAAAATAAATGGTAATTTCCTAATGAATAAATTAAGTATATGAATAAAAAAAGGTTCTTAAAAGAACTGCATACTATTAAGAACTGTACTCAAAACAAAATAAGGGTAATGCAAATCAAAGTCATTCTGATGTTTTATATTATAATTAACAAATTGATGAAATTAACAAAATCTGGAAGTAGTATTAGTGGAGATGCAAGAAGACAACATAATGTCCATGGAGTTACAAATCACTCTAACAATTCTGGAATACAATACACAATTATGCTTAAAATGAATAAAATACCCATATATTTGGACCCAGAGATTCAATTTATACACAAAAATACCAAGGAAGTCAAAGATAGTAGGCAAAATTCCATATTTTCCAAAGTATTTATGTTAGCTCCTTCTGTGGTGCCAAGATTTCTGCTTTCTTATAGGTTATTCTCTAGTGGACCGGTAAGACATTTCTACATAGACTCATAATACAAAATGTTTCATAAGTATATTATAAAGTTCAAGTAAGATTGTATCAATAACAGAGAAACTTGAAGAATTGAAAAAGCCTTCATGGTAGGAGAAAGTGGCAGGGAAGACTTCATAGGTAACAATAATAAATGAGAGCTAATATATGTTAATAGTGGACTATGTGTCAGGCACTATATTAAACATTATTTTCTCATTTCATCCTCAGCATATTGTAATTTCTCTCAAGATCTTGCTAACTAGTCCTTCCAGGGAGCTATTCCATATAACAAAATAAAGAGGAAAAGAATTAACATTATTAAGAACCTATGATGTATCAGGTCTTGTGATAAGCACTTTTTATAAATATTATCTTATTTTGTCTTCACAATTATGCTGGAATATAGGTGTTATTATTTATCCCCATCTTATAGAGAAGGAAACTGGGGCAAATAGAGATTAAATGCCTTGCTTAGCGCTACACAGTTTGTATGTGTCAGAGAGTGGATTTGAATTCAGGTCTTTTTAACTCTAGTCCCAAAGTTCTATCCACTGTGTCATCTAGCTGCAGATAGCAATTCAGTAGATTAAAAGGGAAAAGAGGACTGACTTTCAGGACACAGGGATCAAATAGCATGAATGAAGAGATAGAGGTGGATGAGCAGAACCAAGAGAATATTGTAAATAGTAACAGCAGTATTATTTTATAAACTGCTTTGAGTGACTTAAGTCATTCTGACAATTAAAAATGCCTAAATTAACCTCAAAAGACATATGAAGGAGAGTGCTATATGCATTCAGAAAGACTTGATAAATAGAAATAAATATAGAATGATTTTACACATGTATACATACACACACATATTTGTGTCCAATGTTAGCCATATCTAAGGCAATGGTGGGGGAGGAGAGAAGAAAAAAAATTTAATAAGTTAGATGATAATTTTATTATATATTTTAAAGCAATAGCAGGTTGCATATAATAGATTTATATTGAAATTTAATAAAATAATTAATTTAATAATTAAAATAAATAAAATTTAAAAATAAAAATAAAAAAATAAAATTCTACTATGTTATGGAGAGATTTGTATTATTTCATAAACTTAAAATAATTAAAAAGAGATGCAAGTGGAAAGGCTAGGGAATATTTAGGGTGAAAACTAGTTCTGTTTGCTGAAGCATGGCATATAGAGAATGGAGTATGATAAGATAAAGTTGGCAGGGAAAAGTAGGTTCAGAGTTATGGAGGGCTAGATTGCCAGGCAATAGAATTTGATCCTTCCTGTTACTATGTCATAGTCTGTATTTTCTTGTATTTCTATCTGTGTCCCTTAGTTTTAAAATTTTGTAAATTTAGAGCTGCAAGAAACTTCTCAGGTCATCTAGTTCCACCTGACTATTTTATAAATGAAGAAACAAGCCAGAGAGATTCAATGTTTTGCTTATGGTCACATTGGTAATGAGTAGAAAATAGTAATTGTAAATCTAGATGCTTTGACTCCATATGCAACACTCTCTCCTACTATATTGTGCTGTGCCTCCCTTTTTCCTTAACCAAGGAATTGATCAATGCATGTTTACTCACCTCTCAAGCTCTGTGCAATACATCCTGGCTCCTACTTTCCCTTTGGTGGTATCATCCTGATTGTCCCATTTCTCATTACTAACTACTGGCTATCCTCGATGCCTTGGTATTATTCTTAAAAACAGAATATGATATGGTCAGCAGCATATTCCCAAATTGGGATTTACTTTGCTACAGTTCTTGTTTTCTTTCAGCTTCCTTTTAGGATTTTTATTTTGTTTGTTGGTTTTTATACTTGCAGGAGATAGTGTGAAAACAAATTCTAATGGAAGATACAATCATACTTTTAATAGAGCTGGATTGGGCTCTTGCAATGCTATGTTAAGGATGGCTGATTCTTAGATAAATACCAAAAGTCTTTAGAGAAAAGTTTGTTCTTCTTCTTGTTGTTTTTATAGGAAGGACTAGGCAATTTCATGCTACTAATTTGTTTTCATACTTAATGGAGAAATGTAAGTAAGAAAAACGTTAATGGAGATTTTTACTACATAACATTTTTTCAGAGTTATTGGAACAAAACTTTACCCACTTGTTAATTTGCTATATGAAACTAAGCAGCTTTTTCCTGGGTAGTGTTTCACTGTCCTTCTTTGAGAATATGATTATTCATATTCACTAGCAGCTTATTTAGGTTTGCTTTATTGATGTTAAAGGAGATCCCCTCACATATAAAGTAGGAAAAACAAACTATCTGGGCCAACACTTTGGAATACACTTATCCTGAAGAAATTAGATAAGAATGCCCACATTGTGATTGGTAAAGCTCTTAAAGATCAATATCCACGGGAGTTATGGAGGAAATAGAGACCAAGAGACAGATGAAGTGGACTAGTGTGTACCTCTGCCTGTCTGTCTCTGTCTCTCTCTCTCTCTCTCTCTCTCTCTCTCTGTAGTGGGGGGATGAGGCACCATAAAGTGAAACTGAGGCAACAATGGAACTTAGAATGTTAGCTGAGGATATACAGAAAGTTTTCCATGTGAACCAATTATTCATCCTGATTCATCCAAACTGAACTCACTAATTAATAATTCTCAAGTTTTTACACTACTAAAATTGTTTTTATACTGCTAAAGCAGTTTAAGTATGGTCTCAATGATTCCTACATTTTCATGCCATGGATAAAAGTCTGATGAACCCCCCCACCCCCACCCTGTTTACAGCTCCGGGTAAAATTATTTTAAAATTTATCACAATATAAATCTAGCTTTCCTGGCCTGACTGGTTTCTCTTTTATTCATGTACTCTGTATTCCAAACATATAGATTTATTTGTTCATCTTCAATTTTTTTCTGGCTTTTTATTTTTGCTATTATGCCTGGACTATACTCGTCTCACTTTTTCTTAGAATTCTTAGCATATTTCAAAGTTCAGCTTCCTGTAGGAAGTTTTCTTTAACACTCCCCCCAGTGATTTTCCCCTTTTCAAACTATTTTATATTCAATTTTCTGATTATGTGTTCCTTTCTTCCCCAGTAGAATGTTCTTATTTGGGTGCAAGAATTGTTTTTGTGTTCCTAGCTCCTAATATAAAGCTTTGAATGTAGTTGGTATTTAAATGCTTGTTGGACTTAATTGAAATCAGTTTGGTGTTCAGCTGCTACTCTTATTGTCTCATCAGTTTCTGAAGCTCTTTATGACTTCTCTTAAAGAAAAAGAAAACCTAATCAATTAAAAACATTTATTAAGCAGCTACTATGTGTCAGGAGGAACTCTGGTAGACTGTTTTATAAATATCAGTTTTTAACATTCTATAATCCTATATTTTCTGTGCATTATGCCCTGAAATGGGACTCATGGAATTAAATTGAGCTACATTCATATGATCTGTAGTGTTGAGTAGAGGCCAGCAAAATCATGGCCCCAAGCTTTATAAATGTGCCTTGGTTGTAGGATTCTCTTAATGACTGTTGGCATATAGTGAATATTGGTCTTGAGGAAAGTTGGGTAAGAGACCATTCATCCTTGTCTCATGGGGGAAATTTGACCAATATGGGCAATTCTAATAATAAGCAATAATATAGGATATTAGAAATCAGTTTGAGAATCCTGAGTGAACAGGGTAAGAAAGAATAGCCTCAGGAAACTTAAGTGGTGAAAATCAAAGCTTAGATGAAAGTAAAAAAAAAAGTAGATGAAACTAAAAGATAATAGTGGACACAATTTGTCCTCTAAATGGATTTTGAGTGCCCAGATCTGCCGATTCCCTAGTATGTGAGACTGTCATTGAGACTCTTAATATTTGATGAGTAGTTATCTTGGGGACCTGGGATATGATACTTATTATTCCAATATAGCTATCCCAATTGGAGACCAATTTTTATGAATATAAAAAAACCAACTTAAGCACTAGAAGGGACTTATAAGATCATGCTGTCTATCCTCATTTTATAGATGAAGAATTTCCATTCCAAAAGGAATGGAAAGAAAGAAGAGACTTTTTCAACATCATTGGGGTTACTAGATTAGAATAAATGTCAGATTTCAAATCCAAAATTTCTGATTCCAAATAAAAAGTTTTTAGACTTCCCTTTCATTTCCTCTACTCTCCACTTAAAAAAGAAAACTAAATTATTCTTAGTTCAGCAAAATGAAGTTCCATATTTAGTCTACTACCTTTTGGTCAGGAGGTAGGTAGCATTCTTTATCATCAGTCATCTGGTATCATGATTGGTCATTGCATTTATCAGAGTTCTTAAATTTTTAAGAACTAATTTTATTTTTTTCACAATATTGTTATTAGTGTAAAGATAGTTCTCCTGGTTCTGCTCACTTTACTCTCCATTCATATTGTTTATTTCATCCCTTCATTCTGACATCCATGTCTTTTTAGATGCCAATTCTGTCATTTAGTGTATTAATTCGCATCATCATCTTTATGTTATCCACTAAGTGATAAACGTGTCTTTTAGGTCTTTAACAATATGAAGTATTGCTTTAAGGATGCCACACAAAAAGGCCATATTAGAATATGCTGAAAGATTTGAAGTTCAGCAACTTTAAGATTTCTATTGTATGTAGATTTGTGATCTAGATCCCAACTTGTAAATAAATTTTAAAAATCTCTAGAACTGATGGGGATCTTGGAAATCTTTTTTTTTTTTAACTTTCTTGTTATCAGAAATGTGGAAGTTGGAAGACTAGAGAGAAGATGTAGTTTTTCAGGAGAGCACAACCAGTAAATGTTAAAAATCAAGATAGGAATTCATGTCTCCTAAGTCTTTTTTTCAGGGCTAGATACATTGTATCAAGCTATTTCTCAAGCCATAAGCAGAGAATGATTTAAAAAGTTTAAAACTCACCACAAATTATAATGTAATAGCTTCATGTGCCACCTAATCTGAAGAGAAAAAAATTAGTCAGAAACAAGTGTACTCTTAAGTACATTAGAAGTCATCTAGTATAGCATCTTCATTTCAGTATTGAAGAAATAGAAGTTTGGCAAAGTTAAATATTTCACTTCAGGTTTTTTAGGTCATGTCAGAGGAATGATTTGAACCCATATCCTCTGAGACTGAAATCAATTCTTTTTATGCTGTATTGTAAGGCTGGCTCCCTTTACAAGTATACCAAGATAAGTAACACCTGACCCTCAGGGGCCTAGGGTATCTTAAAAAGTTTTTTTTTTTTTTAATGTGGGTCTTTTCTCTACTACAATTGCCTCAAAGACCTACATGCTGTGCTTCCTTCCTCCCTCCATTATTAGACATTAATGACTAACACTTCAGTTCCATTTAAGCACTTATCATCAAAAGGATGTTTATTTCAAAGCCAGAACTAAAACAATTGTACAAACATTTCTCCTCAATATCTCAAGGAGACATTCAGTTTAGTTAATACCTAACATTGGTCCCAATAAATTGATGTCCTGACTGTTTTGAATGAATCCTCAATTAATTTCCACTGGCCTGATGCCCAAAGGTCATTCCTAAAAGTCACTTCTTGTTCTCCTAAGCACTGATGTTGGGCTTGCTACAAAACTGGGCTCTTACTCCCAGTTTTGTGTGATTTACCCTCTTGACATTTTGAATCTCTTAAAGAATAGAGTTTCCATTCCCTTTACCCACACACATATATCTATCTATCTATCTATCTATCTATCTATCTATACATATGTATGGGTAAAGGGAATGGAAACTCTCTTTATATATATGATTGTAGAACAATATGGATATTCAGATGAAATTTCCAGAGATTTTCTAAGTAATGAAGGGAAATAGAGGAAAATAGCAATATCTTATAATTACATAATGTCATTTGTGTTTAAGAGAACAAATAAATGAAAACTGGGGAAATGTTGTATGGGCAATTAGGCATCTGTGCTCCCTGTCATTCCTTGGATCAGATCCAACCATAGCATTTAAGTCTAGCCAGGGGAGAGGTGAGAGATGGAAACTAGTTTCCAGTGACAGCATGAAAGCATCGTTCCCTTGAATAGTGTATAATAATATCCCACTCATTCAACTTGTCCAGCAGTATTATTTTAGTCATGGTGTGGTCATTTTGTTGGCTATTTAGAACACTACTGCTTCAGTATGACATTTATAGAGCCCTTGGAAGCTTCCTATAAGAGCAAAAGCCACTAGCATGGGCTTTGCCTACTTAGAAAAGTCCCTAATTTTCCTGTTATATAGTGTGGCATTAAAAAATCCTGATATAATTGTTCAAAGTTTCTCCATTGGATCAGTGCTTTGTCTTTTGGCCAAGTACATTGAACAGAAGTAACTCAATAGGGGAATTATTGTCTCTTATTATGCACTCCTGATAGCAAACAACATTTATCTTGTTACCTTACCAAAACCATTTTTCCCATCTGACCTTTAGATTAGGTGGAGCATAATATTTGCTGAGATACAGTGCTAATTTAAGCAGGAGCTGACTCTTAAACAGGCATAATGCCATTCTTATAAAAGCATGAGGTTCAGATGCCAGGCACGTAGCATGGTTTTGGAAAATGTGTTATTAATATTTTATTGTATGGGGAAAAAATCTTGTTTCCTTGGTACATTGAGTGATTGTTGACCTTTTTCTTTTAAATTTACTTTTAACATTTCAGTGAAACATGTGCCGAAAAGGTCACTGGCTGCATTCACAACCTTCAGAAATTAACAGCCCTGGTGTCAAATTGTATTGTGGACAAATTAGTTTGTTTGATCTCTCATTATCTACTAAATAAAGGGCTATAATTGAGAAGAAAGGGATTCAATATGGAACAAGGAACATATGGGATATTCTCCCATGTATCAAGGAAAATAGTTCTTGGATGTTTTTCTTCTGTTGCATTGTCCCTTATGAACGTTAATTGTCTATCAAGAAGGCAGAACATAAGGAGTTGGCTTTTTGTCAATATATTCAAGGCAAGAACTATATTGAAGCTAAATAATAATAATAACACACTTCTATAGCTCTTTAAGTTTTACAAAGTACTTTCTTTACAATAGTCCTATGAGGCAGATTATACAAGTGATGTTAATTCAATTTTAAAGATGAAAAAACTGAAGCTCAGAGAGGTTAGCTAGAAGCTTAGTAAAAATCAAAGCTGACATTGGGATTTAGTACTGATGATTCCCAGGGCAGCACAATTTCCACTGTTAAAACAAGAGGAGAAGAACCAGCTTTATTGTGTTTAGGAAACTGTGATTCTTTAGTGACACCAAAGATCTCTCAGAAACAAGGGGCCAACTTTTTAATAGAGATTTTATTACCATTGTTGCATATTTATGTCATGGAACTCTACAGTGCCCAAATGATTAAAAATGAATTATCACATAGAAGTTAATGGAGAAGTGTAGGATTTGGGTTGGAGCAAGTTGTAACAAATAATAAATAAGGAACCACTGAGAAAAAAACAAAGTAAAGGAGGCCATCAAAGGAATGTACCATTGGAGAGGGAGGAGGCAAGGTAATAATCTATCAAAAGTGAGCAATAGAAACCAACACCTAGCATGTGTATTCACTGACATCCTTGTGATATAAAAAAGCAAGGAACCTCCTAACCCATTAGCTAGATTCTACCTGCCTCTGTGACCTACCCACCAATAGTGAACTTATAAGATGACATGGAGAGGAAGTATATTGGATGGGCAGGTATGAACCAGCATTGAAAGAATAACATACATCACTGAAATCATGGTCTATTTGTATATTTGAAAAGTTATATTGTTAAACATCTCTTTTGAATTATCAGAAAATGACTTCACTTAAAATGTAGAGGAACAATCAAGAAGACATTAGTAACTGTTGACCCATATGTGAACATATGAATCACAATAATATCATTATAAGAATGGTCTATGTATATGCTAAAGGTATCCTTGATGAAAACATCAGAACATAACAGGCAGGCTTTTTCAGGTATTTTTGTATCTCAGATCATACATTCAAAGTTACATAGCTGACTTGAGAGGTAGATAGTGTTATTGTTCATTCTCCATGGTGTATTTTCTATTTAGTGACCTCAAAAATAGCATTTCACAAAGCAGATTAAAATATAGCTTTAAAGACTCCTGAAATAATGTGTCACCAATGAAGCTATTATGACAGTCTTTAATAGATATGATTATGGAAATTACTTACTTTGTTCAAAAATATCTTGAGTCATTAAGAAAGACATTAAGCAGGCAGATATGCTCAGTTAAAGTTTATTAGTGTCAAGTAGGCTTTTCTGTACAAATTTCAAACAAATGAAGGATTTCCTATCAATGATGAGGTTCTCCCAGTGCTCTTATTTTACAGATGATGTGTCAAATGCAATGAATAGTGTGCTAGGCTTTTAGTCAGAATTATTATTTTTTTATCCTTCCTCCGATACGTGCTAGCTCTCTCTCAGCCTCAGTTTCATCATATGTGAACAAAATATGAACACTAACTCACTGTATTGTTTTGAGATTCAAATGTTTTGCAAATCTGTAAGCATGATACAAGTTTCACCTACTATTACTACTACAACTACTGCATGTTATTGATAGTAGTAGTACTAATTAAATGATTTTCAGAAGTCTATGGATCTGCTCAGTAAGAGCTAAAATTCTTAAGGGCTCAATTCCTAGTGTTAATTGAATATCAGTTACCCTAATTCCCAATCTCAAATCCTGCCCAGATTAGGTAATACTCAAATCTCCTTTTTAAAGTATAGTATCACACTTTCCAGGAGCACATAGAATTTAGATGAGTATACAATTATGAGAAAAATCCTTATCTTCAAATATTTCTGTTATTTGCCATCAATGATGTTGACCACTGTTGTTATTGATCCACACATGGCTGTAGTTCTCATTCTGCTCCTTTCACTTACTACTTGTGTAATCTGAGTGAGCATATAACTTTTCAGAGACTCAGATTCCTCATTTGTAAAAGAAAAGAGTTGGATTAGATAGAATGCTCCTTCTGGTTCTAGGAACATCAATCTATGAAATGCTCCCCCTCCTCTTCATCCAATCCTAGGTTCTCAGCCCTCAGTTCCATTAGCACATTAGCATATGTACTCTTCTCACAGAAATTTCTGCCACCTCTAACACCTTTCTTTTGTTTGCCACTTCTCCCTCTTCCCATTAATTTATCCTTAAAAGCTTGAAGGCTTGATGATTCATGATAGACCAAACTTTCTGGTTAATAGACATTTCTCATCTCTGTTCAACTATATCTGACCAGAATAGACTATCACCCAACAACAAACTAAGTTTAACATAGGCACAAAAATTTCTAGTAATGACAGCACAAATGGGACAACAAGAGAGGTAATCAAATGTGTATCAGCTGGCAACAACAGAATTACAAATCACTATTTTAAAAATAAGGAAAATTTAGCAACTATCTAAATTAGAATGTTCCTAAAGATGAGATACAGTAGCTATTTTTCAAAAATTATAGTCACTGACTGAGAATGCATTAATAATATGCTTTGAAAATGGGTTATTCTAGAGTGTATCAATCATTGTAATGGCAGATCAAAATCATCATGAGTCAGCACACATGGAGTATTTTTATACTTATTAAAAATATTGACCAAAGAAGAGTAAATGGAAACCCCACATTTTGTGTTGCAGAAGAGATATACAATTTAATTTATAATTACCTTCATTAATATCTTCCATCACTACACATTTTTGCCCAATATATTTCTTTCCTTTCCCCATACAGAGAACCCTCACTGATAATAAAAAAGAAAGGAACATAAAATCAAGAGAATGAATAAACAGCTAATTCAGGGTTGACAGTATATGCAGTACTCCACATCTATAAATCCCTGTCTCTGCAAATAAAGGGAGGATCCAGATCCCAATTTGGTCATAGTTGTACAACTTTGAATTTTGATCCTTTTTGTTGTTTTCATTTACATCGATGTCATTTTTCTACTTTTGCTTATTTCACTTCACATTCATTTACAGCTTTTTTTGCCTCCCTGTGTTCTTCATATTTGTCATCTTATGGTTCAGCAATATTTCATTAAATTTCAAAGTCTTTATTGTGATAAAAATTCTATGATAAATATTTAATGTATATTGTATTTCTCTGTCATTGAGCTTTTTGAACCACATACCTTGGGGTATGTTCTTTAAATCAAAGGATATTTCATTTTCTTCGGATGATTTTTTTAAATTTTTGGACTTTTTATTTTTAATACACATTGCTTTATGAATCATGTTGGGAGAAAAAAATCAGAGCAAAAGGAAAAAAAAACATGGAAAAAGACAAAAAGAAATGAACATAGCATAGGTTGATTTACATTGTCTCCTTAGATCTTTTTCTGGATGCAGATGGTATTTTCTGTCCAAAGCCTATTGGGATTGCCCTGGATCACTGAACCACTGTGAAAAACCAAGCCTTTCATAGTTGATTATTGCACATTCTTGCAATTATTGTGTTCAATGTATTCCTGGTTCTGCTTGTTTTGCTCAGCATCAGTTCATGTAAAGCTTTCCAGGCCTTTCTATAATCAGCTTATTCATCTTTTTTATAGAACAATAATATTCCATTACTTTCATGTACTATAGCTTGTTCAGCCATTCCCCAATTGATGAGCATCCATTCCTTTTTCAATTCTTTGCTACCACAAAAAGAGCTGCAACAAACATTTTTGCACATGTGAGTCCTTTCCCCTCCTCTATGATTTCCTTGGGATACAGACTCTTGTGATGATTTTAAATGGCTTTCATGAATGGTTGGACCAAGTTGTATCTCTCTTAATAGTGCTTTACTGAGTTTATACAACCTCTTCAACAATGGCTGCTCTTCACTTTTATCAGCTTTGCAAATTTGCTCTGTGTGACATATTAAAAATGCAAATTGTATTAATTTATATTTTTCTTATTAGTGATTAGAATATTCCTGTTAATAATTTCTAATTCTTTTTAGAACTATTATTCATATTGCTTATTTATCCATTTGAGAATGGGTTTTGTGTTATATATTTGATATTCCTGTAAATCTTGAAAGCCAAACCTTTATCAGAGATAATTTGATGCAACTGAAAGTTTTACCATTTCTACACTTATCACAGATCTTTGTAGTTGCAAAACATTTTTGGTTTCACACCTTTTTATCTTTTGTAGTCACCTCTATCCTTTGATTGAAATTTTGTTCTCTATCCATAGCTATGAAAGGTCTTGAATTTACTTCTTTAAAAATTGTTTATAATGTTGTCTTTAATGTTTAGATCACATATTCATTTGGAACTTAATATGGTATGTGATAGAAGTCTCAACATAACTTATGCCAAATAGCTTCCTTATTATATGAGAAGTTTTTACTCCAAGTAACTTATATTCTAAAGTCTATTGAATACTGGATTGTCGACATCTATTGATTTTCATTTATCATTATCTAGGTTGAAGCTTTTAATTTTAAAATTTCCATTCATTATAAAGTTAATATGTACTATTTTTAGTATATTTGTTTCTAAAAATGGGTATATTAAATTAGTCTTTCTAACTAGAATCATATTTCTCCTTTTATTTACTTTATAATTTCCAAGATTCTTTACTTCCATTTTAGATGGATCTGTAGTGAACCATTGCCATCCCATCCTTACCTCTTTTTTGAATTCTATCACTACTTCTGGCTAACAGATTAGGAGAGTGAAAAGCTTAAGAAAATCTAAAATGGCATATGAGAGGTACAAAGGGAAGATCAGGGTAGGAGATCTAACAGGTTCAGGTCATCCTCTTTCACAGAGAATTATTCTGTAGGAAAAAAAAAAGAGGAATGATAGTATGGAGTACTAAGAAAAAAATAGATTAGGAAAATCTACCAATTAGCCAAATGGAAATGGGGAAATTCAAAATGGACAAGATAAAGTCCATGAAATATGCTGGCAACTGAGTAATGCATTATTATTTTCAAAGAGTACTGGGAGTAATCAGTTTTTCAAAACTGCCTCAGTAAGAAGGATTTGTGAGACTCAGCTGGCACTGATAGTAATAACTTAGTTTTAAGTCCAGCCATCTGGTGAACCCCTGTAGTTGTTGACCAACAATCAATACCCAAGTTTGGCCAGCCTAATTTCTAGTTGTCTCTGTGTTCAGATTGCCCTCTTTTGGATGTGCTCCAGTTTGACCGAGTTCTTCCTAAAATATACCATTAAAATGCAAATCTCCCTTGGAGGGCTGATGCCTTAAGCTATTATCAGACATTAACATTTTTCTCAGGGAATTAGTTGATAACTGAGAACAGGTTGTTTTTTTTTTTTTGTTTTGTTTTGTTTTTTCTCTATCCTCTTAGTAGCATCCTTATTGCCCCTTCTTTCACCATGTGTGAAAATGAACATTGTTTGCTTCACAATTTTGCAAAGGACTAGTGACGACTTTAATGTAATAAGGAGAATATTGCTTAAAGGAACCTTTAAATAAATCCTTTGGTAATTTAGAGAAGCCTTTGGTGAAGATAAAAACTTCCCCTTAATTCTGTCTATAATTTGGGATTTTTAATCTTTCTAGTTTCTTAAAACAGGGTCCTTCTATTGTCATCGTTAAGTATCCAACTCAGATATTAGTGGTAATGAAACCTGAAAGTAGAGCCTAGGGCTATATTGAATAGATTCTATTTTGCCTGTTCTAACTACCTCTTCCCAGCCCTTCCCCAGTCCCACATTACTCAAAGGACCAGAAAGAAGCAGCAATAGTCTATGTAGTCTGTGACTGCCCAAAATTTTCAAAGTTTCCTGCATCTTAGCACCTTGTTAACAGCCTTGCAGAGCTACTGAAGTCAATTCTGTCGGATGTACAGGATTTGCTTTGAAGTTTGTAATATTATTAACACAAGTCCTGCCAATTGACATTATGACCAAGCATGCATAGCAGATTAGAGGCAGTTACCCTCATTCTGGGGAAGGGTTCTTTTTCTTTTAAGTGCAACATAATGGAATTTCAAGCCATTTAGAGTCATAAATGAAATATATCAGACTTTTAATTTATGCAAAGACAACAGACAATCTTCTAAAAGGCCAGAAAATGAATGGAGCCCAGCCAATAAGCCTCATGGCAGTGACATTCTCATTTGAGGTAACTGCAGTTGGGGCTCAGATCAGGAAAGATCTTTTTTATAAGCTCACATAAGCTATAAGGCTAGGAAGAAAAAAATGTAAGGCAATTTCAGTTTAACAATTTAACAAAGATCAAGTAAGCACCTACTGCATTTGAGGCACTGCTAGATGCTAGGATTATATTGATGAAATAAGATACAGGTGATATCTTCAAGAAATTATCTTCCTAAAGATGAGATTATATATATATATATATATATATATATATATACATGCAAATAAATCATAATACAAGCCACAATGGGAGTTTATTCATCTGAGAGATCAAACAGGATGGTGCATGAAATCCGAGGATTAATCACTTTATCTGAAAGGATCAGGGGTTTATTAATGTGGGTAATTAATGTAGGAGATTCTCTGAGATGGAAAGGATTTTAAAAAGGAAAAGATTTTCATAAGCAGTGATTTGAAAGAAATGTGTTCTAGAAAAGGAGATGCTCTATGCAAACAAGAGTAGAATAAGGTTGGATAATGGTTTATGGTGCCACTTGGTTATACTCCTTTGGGCTATACTATATCACATTTCCAGGAACCTTATCATCTCTTATTTTTCATTAATAAACTCATCATCCAGAATCATCCTTCCAGATTGTACCAGCCTTGGTACCCTTAGTATCCTCTCTCTCTCTGATTGGATGGTTGGAAGGAGGAACAAAGAACTCCTCCCAAAGCATCCACTTAGAAGGCTTCCATATAAGCCATCTCTCCATTTCCAACCTGGCAGTAATATTTTGAACTATATTTTATCATCTTCTTTGTTAGCTTCTTTTTTTGCACATTGCATTAAATTGTCCTCCTTGAAGATAAAGACTGTTTTCCATATTTGTATCTCTGGTGTTTAGCAGAGTGCATACCTTGTAGTAGACACTTGATGTTAATTGAATAAATGACTGGCATATTAAGAAAGTAGAAGAAAGTAATATGAAATAAGGCTGGAAAGATAGAATAGAGAGACAGGAAGGCCTTGAATGTCTTGATGATAGTTATACTTATTTAACAGTAAAGGATAAGTCACAAATAGTCCCTGAGGGGGATAATTTGATTGAAGCATTATGGTACAATAGAAAGAATTCAGAATTTAGAGTAAAATGGTTTGAAGTAGAGTCATAATTTTGATGTATATTATCAATATACTATACTAGTATAACCTCAGGAAAATCAATTAGCCTCTCTATAGTTTGGCTATCTCAGTGCACTTTGAAGGGGGGCAAAAAAATTTAGATTCTCCTTCCTCTAATTTAATCAAGGGAGACTCCAATTTCTGCTAGAAAGAGATGCATTTTTATTATTACTATTATTATTATGCTTCTGAAATTTCAGTTATATAGCCATTCTTCCTACAAACATTTCATTTTTTGAGATTATCAGGGCTAACTTAAATTTCACTTTTCTTGGTTCCTGACCACAAGAAGGGGATAAACAATTGATTAATCACACATAGAAGGCATATTATTACAGCTGCCTTTTCTTTCCCAATTAATATCTATACACTTATTCTCCATTCTTAGTGTTTTGATTACTCCCTTCACGAGACGAGTTTGTCTGTATGAGCAATAAGGTTTCCCCCAAGGTATCAGTCTTATTTTTAATTATTTTTTAAAAATAGAATTTCATTTTCCCCCAGTTCAGTGTCAAGAAGACTTTTAGTATTCATTTTTTCAACATTTTTGTTCCAAATTTTTCTCCTTTTCTCTCTCTCTCCCTTTCCCTATTCCAAATATGGTAGGCAGTTTGATATAGTTTATACATGCACTGTCATGTAAAATATATTTCTATATTAGTCACAGTTGTGAAAGAAGAAAAAGATCAAAAGAAAAAAATGAGAAAAAAATAAAGTGAAAAAAATATGCTTCCATCCGTATTCCAAATCCATCAGTTTTTTATCTAGTTATGAATTTTTCTTCATGAGTTCTTTGTACTTAGATCATTGTGTTGCTGAAAATAGCTGTCAATTATAGTTGATCATCCCGCAATATTGCTGATACTATGTACAATGTTTTCCTGTTTCTGCTCATTTCACTTTGTGTCAGCTTATATAGGTCTTTTAAGGTTTTTCTGAAATTTGCCTGTTCATCATTTCTTATTGTACAATAGTATTCCATTATATTCTTATATCCTAGCTTATTCATTCAGTCATTCTTCAACTGATATGCATCTCAACAATTTTTCAATATTTTATTGCTGTGAAAATGTTGCTATAAATGTTTTTTAAACATGTAGGTCCTTTTCCCCACTTTTACATTCTCTTTGAGATATAGACCTGTAATGGTATTAATGAATCAAAGGGTAAGCACAATTTGGTTGCCTTTTGGGCATAGTTCCAAATTATTCTCCAGAATGGTTGGATCGGTTCATAACTCCACTAATAGTGCATTAGTGCTCCAATTTTCCTACATCTCCAATTTTTATTACTTTCTTTGTTTTTTTTTTGACATATTAGCCAATCCAATAGGTATGAAGTGATAATCTTAAAGTTGTTTTAATTTGCATTTCTCTGATCAACAGTGATTTAGAACACTTCTTTATGTGCCTAGAGATAGCTTTGTTTTCTTCATCTGAAAATTGTTCACCTTCTTTGACCATTTATGACTTGAAGAATGGTTTGTATTCTTATAAACACAGTTTTCTATATATTTGAAAAATGATGCCTTTATCAGAGACATGTGCTATAAAGATTGTTTCCTAACTTTCTAGTTTCCTTCAAATCTCGGTTGAATTGATTTTGCTTGTACATTTTTAAAAATTTAATATAATCAAAATGATCTATTTTGCATTTTGCAACGTTCTCTATTTCTTGTTTGATTATTAATTTTCCCCCTTCCCAAAGGTCCAATAAGTGGACTATTTCTTGCTTTTTTATTTCTTTATGGTGCCATCTTTTATGTCTAAATTATGCACCCATTTGTATCATATTTTGGTAGAAAGTATAAGATGTTGATCTATATCTAGTTTGTGACCTATTGTTTTCCACTTTTCCCCACAGTTTTTTTTTTCAAATATGAGTTCTTATCCCCAAAACTGGGATCTTTGGGTTTACCCAAAAGTTACTTTTGTCATTGACTACTGTGTACTGTGTATCTATTCTATTCAAATGATCCACCCCTCTATTTTTCAGTCAATAGCAAATAGTTTTGATGATTACTGTTTTATAATATAGTTTGAGATCTGGTATTATTAAGCCACTTTCCTTCGTATATTTTTTACTAATTCTCTCAATATTATTGACTTTTTGTTATTCCAGAACTTTACTATCTGATTATAGGTCTGAACTTCATATCTCAAAGTCTTGGGTTACAATCTGATTTTTAAGATGGGAAAGCTAGTGCTTGTACAACTAAATCAACATAGTTATTTAGAACATTGCAAACTTTAAAATTCTATAAATATATATATTATTAATAAAATATGGAAGAATGAATTTTAATATACATTTACATAGACATATTTAAGCATAGATATATTCCTTTTCATATTGCTCCATTGTAGATTAGAGTAAGTGGCGCTACAGTTGGCCTAATTTAAGTTGACTTAGAGATCATTGGCATATCTTCTGTAGACAGCCTTATTTCTCAAGAAGCAAGAGGGTGACTTGTGGAATGTGAAAGAGGAGACCCAATTGTGTCAGAAATGCAGAATTTGTATATGATCAGTAATTATAGAACTCTGGAGCATTAACTTAAAATTACTTGAAATAATTAACAACTTTAGCAAAGTTGCAGGATACAGGATAAACCCATATAAATCATCAGCATTTCTTTATATGACCAACAAAATCCACCAGCAAGAGATAAAAAGGCATGGTGTTAAGTGCTTTACATATTGATTCTCACAACAACCCTCAGAAATAGGTGCTATTATTATATCTATTTTAAAAAATTAGGAAACTGAGGCAAAAAGAGGTCAAGTGACTTACCCAGGATCAAACAGTATCAGGAGCTGGTTTTAAATGTAATTCTTCCTGACTCCTAATGGTCTATCTACTGTGCTACTTAGTTACCTTGTGATGAATGATAATCAACTAACTTTTCAATTACATCAAACTATGCCAATTGCCTGTGAATATACAAATCTCCAAAATAGATGGGTCCTCTCTGAAAGGGAGAAATAAAAGATGGAAGATTTTTCCTATCTCTTCCTCCCTCCCTTCCTCTGCCTCTTTCTCTTTCTCTTTTTTTGGTCTCTCTCTCTCTCTGTCTGTCTCTCTCTCTCTCTCTCGTCTCTTTCTCTGTCTGTCTGTCTTTGTCTATGTCTCTCTGTCTTTGTGTGTCTCTGTGTCTGTCTTTGTGTGTCTCTATGTCTGTTTGTCTCTGGCTCACTCTCTCTGCCTTTCTCTGTCTGTCTTGTTCTGCCTGTCTCTCTATCTCTGTCCCTCTCTCTCTCTGTTTGTCTCTATATCTCTGTCTTTGTCTCTCTGGTTCTGTCTGTTGCTCTGTCTCTGTCTCTCTGTGTCTCTCTCTCTCTCTGCTTCCCTTGAAAAATTACTGTACTCAAGTTGCATGCATTCTGTTCCTATCCATGGTTCTGAACCTAGCTATGCTGCTGTAAGATGTATGGTGATATTTCCATGGGTTCAGATTCAGAATCCATTAACAAAGTATTTGTACCCTATGTATTTGGGCAGTCATCCTTTAAGATGTTTAGAAGGAGAGAGAGGAGTGTGTGTGTGTGGGTGTGTGTGTGTGTGTGTGTGAATGTGTGCACGTGTGTGAAATACACAATTTATATTTGGACTTATATAGTAATACTATTTCAGTAGAAATGTCTGGTTCTCCTAAATCAGTAATTTCCGTTTTATACAAGATTTAAATGATGTTCATTATTTTTATTTATTTTATTGAGTTTGTTTTGTATCCTAATACATTAAAAGAAAGAAAAGGAAGATCACTTGCTTGTGTGAGCTTTAATCATTATTCAAATGGAATAGCATAGCCTCTTTTTCCAATAAATGTTTAAGGATAAATTGCCAATGCCTGTTTTGCCAGAAAATCCATTTTTATGGCTTGGTCCTGGTCCCAGTCCATTTGGTCAGAACAAGATTTTACTGCATATTATTCATGAATATGCTAATACATTGACACATCTGATTTCTGTTTATGCTTCTATTAGAAGGATAATAATTTGGTAATTTAAGTAAGACCTGGTGGTGTTCACACATCAGCATTTGATGGTGCCTATATAATAAGAGTATTGATTTTAAACAGACTTATGAATATTCAAACAGATAGATTTGATGGAGGACAAATATCTTCATAATTTTCAGACTGTATTTTTTTAAAATTTGTTTTCCACGTGACTTGTCAAATCACAGGATCTAGATCTAGATTTAGAATTGGAATGAATTTCAGATGCCATTTATTCCAATTCTGACTTTTTATAAATGTGTAAACACATTTTATGTGGCTTGCCTAAGATGACCCAAGTAATAAGTATAAGAGAATTAGAACCCAAGTCCTCTGGCTCTAGGGTCCTTGCTTGCTCAACATTATCACATTTTCTTCTTCTTAGGGCCCAAATATTTTCATTTGTAAAAATCCAATGGTCACAGAAGATGATCTTTAATTTCTTTTTCAATTCTAAATCCTTTGATCCTAAGAATAAAAAGAGTGAGAATCTATGCATTTATATAATTATCCTCCCTTATTTGGCCATCAGCATGTCATTTCATGTTTAGCCATGAAATGTAGATACATAGTTATAATGTGGCTTTTTTATTGTGTTTCTATTTTTTATTTAACAAATGTTTAACCAACTAATCATTTTAGGCCACATTTCATGACTCAGTCATATGCATGTAAAGGAGACAACAAGTCCTAAGGAAGTTCTTGTTTTTCCAGGCACTCAGGCTTAATGGCAATAAGATCTTAGATTGGCCAGTTTTGCTATGAAGACTCACATTTGTAGCACAGGTTAAATGTTTCATGGTTAAAGAGATGATAGCATTCAATTTATTCAGAGTATTTGATTTGAGTTATTTTTTTTTTGTAAAGGACTTACTTTGATTTTGCTGTAGTTTTTCAGAATCTCAGAGTTTGAAGGGACCTTTGAGGTCATTTAGGCCAAATTGTACTTGGACAGGAATCCTTTCTTCATCATTTTTGAAACTGTTCATTCAGCTTTCATTTAAAGGACACTTAATATCAAAGAACTTTAAAAAATTTTTCCCTACCGAGATAGTCCATCCCACCAGGTGGGATGGGGATTCTATATTGAACTGAAATTTACCTTTTGTGTCTTATCCTGGGATAGATCCTTGTTTTATCCTCTTAAATAGCTGACTAATGCATAAAAATCTGTACTGATGGCCAGAGAAACCGTTAGTGATTCGGAAACTGCCTATACAGTTAGGTTGCTGCTAGATGGCATAATCTACAGGTGCAGAGTTAGTAGGCAAAGTTTTGCCCACTGATCACTTCTGCCAAATTAGCTTCTCACCTCTTTGAGGAAATGTCCTGAGGTACAGTTGTGCCCATAAAAGTCATCAAGAATACCTTGCTAATTTTCTGAGAAAGTGTGACATAATTAATAAACTGTTGGATTTGAAACCAAGAAAATGTAGACTTAATTCTCACCTCTGATACTAGCTTTGCCAATCAGGTTAAGATCAACTTCTCTAAATCTTATTTTCTTCATTTGTAAAATGGGAATATGCACAGCACTTACCTCATAGAGTTGTTGTGAAAGTCAAATTATATCATATTTTAAACTATCTTGCAATTATTGAGAAGAAATATGGTGTAATGTAGAGTTGTCAAAAAACATGGCTTGTGAACCACATTTGACCCACAACATTCCCAAGTGTGGCCTGAATCAGATTAAAATGTAATTGGGAAATAGTTAACAAAATAAATAAAAATATAATATTATTACTGTTTAATCATTTTAGTAATGTCTAATGTTGTGGTCCCATTTAGGATTTTTTGGCAAATGTCCTAGAATAACTTACCATTTACTTCTTTAGCTCATTTTACAGATGAGGAAACTGAGGCAGAGTTGAATGACTTCCTTAAGGTCACACAGCCACACAGCTGGCATGAGATTTACCAACCCTTTTTATTATGATTTAATCAAACTTTCATTTATGGCTCAATGTTAATCACTGCTGTATCCTGTGGGAGTGTGGTTATTCAAGGTGTCATGGACTACTTTGGGGAGTGTGCCTATATGAGACCAGATTTGAACCAAATTCTTCCTAGTACTCTATTTATTACTCCATCTAGCTGCCCCCCTCCCACAAATAAAACAGACATAATAATAATTAATAAATGTTTTTCAAAGTCAATATGTGGCCTGCATATTATGTATTTACATAATGTATAGTGATTTTTGTTTCTAAGTTAGCAAAGTTTTCTAATCATAATATCATTGTTATAAATTAAGGTAGTGGAGCTATCCTGTGATTGCCCTTAAGATCCTCCAACCACTAAGTCCTTTTGAATTTGCTTGGCACTAAGAATCAGACAGACAGTCAAAAACCCAGAACTCAGTGCATTTTATTGGGATATGGATCACACTATATACTTGCACCAGTAATACTCCTGCTTGTTTCTGGACTAAAGGTTTGGGAAGCTACTTATTTGCATATGTGAGTAATAAACTGTTTGACTTATGATACTTAGTGCACTTGTTTTCCTTCTCAGTATTTTATCCATGATCTCCTATCACCATCACTATCACTATCACTATCCATGATCCCACTATCACTAATATGTTTTGTAGACTTTAAAGCATTATAAAATATCAGTTATGATAATTATTCATAGAAAATTATTATTATCTCTGATTACTTCTAGAGTTAGTTGTTCATGAAATCAAATCAGTAAGTCTAGATGAATATTGTGTGAATGAATTATTGATAGACCTATCTTTCAAAGAAACTCTGTCCTCCCATTGGCTGGTGGTCAGCTCTTCTTGTCTCAGTATTACGAGCATCCGTATCCTCATGTCTAGTCCACAAGAATTAGTTAAGAGAATATATATTATATATTAGGTTTCCAAGAAAGTCAGTTTCCCTTGCATGGTTATGCTTTTCTATTCATGTCTGGGTAGGGTTACAGGTTTTGAAGAATCATTGTGACTTAGTAAAGCTACCAGAACTTTGAAATCTGATGGAATGGCTTTGGGTTAGTTTTTTTTTTTTTGTTTGTTTGTTTGTTTGTTTTTGGCCTCACGTTTAAATCTCCATGTTCTAACTCTTTACGCACTGTTAGAAGAAAGAAATTGTCACATTCATTCTTAACTCCTCATTATTAGTATTGATTGAGTTCTGAATATATCTTGGCTAAATTCATTCATTTCTATAATGACCATTTATTTAGTACCCACCTTATTCAAAATACAATATCATTTCAAATATCTATATATCTATATCTATATCTATAAAATTATCTATATCTATAGTATCTATAATTTCAAAAAAATCTGCATTTCCCTTTAGCTATGCCAATAGAATTAACTTAACAGGTTCACATTTTTCTCTTTTTTTATTTACTTCCTTGTTCGTGAGGACACAGTTATCAGCAAGAAACATATCAACAGTCCTGAAGTCAGTCATTAAGGAAAAGGAATGCAGCCATAGTCATTAGTGTATAGGTGACTGGTCATTGTGTTTTATTTGTTCAACATAAATTTTTATTGACATATTTTGTTTTTATATCCTTTATATTTCTCAATGTGTCTGTCCTCTTGCTTTCTCAGAGAGTTAACCTTATTAAACATAAAAAAAGGAAAAAAAGAAAAAGTTGAGTAAAACCAATCAGCGTGTAAAAAAAATCTTACATTATCCAATAATCTTCTACCTTTATAGTTCCTCTTCTCTACAAAAAGGGAGAAAAAGTGACTTTACATATCTTTTGGGGGGAATAAATTGGATTATTATTATTTCACAGCATTCAATTTTAATTGTTTTTGTTGTTTTTCTTTCCATTTACCTTGGCAGAGTCATTGTATATTTTTTCTGCTTACTATACTCTGCCTCAATTCATATAAGTTTTTTCACATTTCTTTTTGTTTATAATTTCTTATAGTACATTAATATTCCATTACATTCAAGAAGAATGCCTAGTTGAGTTTAAAAAAATCTAACTACATAGTTCTATCAACTCAAAGCCATTGCATGATTAAGAACAAGAAACCTGGAGCGGGTTCCCCACAGGCTCTCTGTTTACACATAAAATCTCTCTGAAACAAAAAAAGCACACACACACACACACACAATTATCCATTACTGTTAGCCTCAGACTGAGCATCTGGACCTTTTATGTGTGGGGGATTTGTTTTAATTGAGCAAATAAGGAAATATTGCCAGTGCAATGTTACAGATGTGTATTTACTAAATTAGAGAAGATAGTTAGATAGAGTTATGATTTTATCAATTTAGGTTTTCCCTCCACTGAGGGCAGATATCAGCCCTTATATGCCTTTTTATCTTATACTTTCCTTGTCCTTATTCTCTTATATCTCTTCCCTAGACATGTCAGGAAGGATGTATACTAGTCTTTTTATTATTATTATTATTATAGCTTTTTATATATAAAACATATGTATGGGTAATTTTTCAGCATTGACCCCTACAAAAACTTCTGTTTCGACTTTTTCCCTCCTTCCCTCCACCCCTTCCCCTAGATGGCAGGTAGTCCCATAGATGTTAAATATGTTAAAGTATATGTTAAATGCAATATATGGGATATATACTAGTCTTAATTATGCCCTGAGTGAAAGCTATACATTCTACAAAATGGGAAAATTCAAATAGAGATTAAAATATTCAAAATAACAAAATGGATGGTCAGGACACTAATGGCAATTTACATAGAATCTCCTACAGTATTCATAGAAAATTAATCAATTCCTTGAGAAAAAAATCTTAATGAGGGAGAGGTGGAACCAAGATGGCAGAGAGAAGCTGGGAAAATGCCTCAGTTCTTTCCAGTTTTCCTTGGAAACAACATTAAAGCAAACTTCTAAACAGATTCTTGAGTGGCAGAATGCCCCTAAAGATGAAGTGAAACAATATTTCAGTTTAAGATAACTTATAAAGCTTTCAGGAAAGGTCTGAATCACTTGAGTAAAAGGGGAACACAACCCAGTGCAGATAGTGTCCAGGCAAGCCAAAAGGAGGTTCTTAGTCACAGCACAGATCAGAAACCGAGGCCCCTGGATCCTATTTTAGCAGATTAATTGCAGAGCAGGCCAGATGTGATGCTTCCAGTCTTAGTGCAGAAGGCAAATTACCAGTTCTTGAACCCCAGCAAAGCAGTGAGTGGTTCAGGCTATCCTAGCACAATGGGCAAATTGCAAGCACATGAAGCCCTGACACAGAAAGCCAGCAACCAGGCTTCTGGGTGCCAACACGAGAAACTAGAGACAGTGTCCTCTGTGCCCCAAGAGCAGAACTCAACAGAAAGAGCTCTGACCAATAGAGAGTTACTATAGTGGCACAAAAAAATCAAAATACAAAGTCAAAAGTGTACAACAATGTCAAAATGCCTGCATGTGATGCCTCAAAGGGGAATATGAATTAATCTCAAGCATAAAAAATGCTCTTGGAAGAGCTCAAAAAAGATTTTAAAAATCAAGTAAGAGAGGTAAAAGAAAATTGAAAAAAGAAATGAAAATTATTCAAGAGGATTATGAAAAAAGAGTCAATAGCTTGGAAAAGAAAGCGCAAAAATTGACAGAAAAAACAACTCATTAAAAAACATAATTGACCAAATGGGAAAAAATCCACCAAAGGAAACAACTTTAAAAGTAGAGGTGACCAAATATGAAAGGAGGTACAAAAGCCAACTGAAGAAAATAATTCCTTAAAAATTTTAATTCAACTAGTGGAAGCCAATGACTCTATGAGATAGGAAGAATCAGTTAAGCAAAATCAAAAGAATGAAAAGATAGGAAAAAAATGTAAAATACTTCATTGGCAAAACAACAAGAAAAAAAGCAACAAAAACAAACACAAAAACTAATCATAAAAACTGATCTGGAAAATAGATCTAGGAGAGATAATTTAACAATTGTTGGACTATATGAAAGTCATGATCAAAAAAAGAGCCTGGACAGCATGTCTCAAAAAATTATCAAGGGATAAAAGCTCTAATATCCTAAAACCAGAAATAAAGTAGTCATTGAAAGAATCCACTAATCATCTTCTTAAAGAAATCCCAAAAATAAAAACTCCAATGAATGTTTGTAGCCAAATTCCAGAATTATCAGGCCAAGGAGAAAACAATTCAAGAAACCAGAAATAAACGATTCAAATAACAAGGAGCCACAGTCAGAATTACATAGAATTTAGCAGCTTCTCCATAAAAGGATTGAAGGACTTGGAATATAATGTTCCAGCAGGCAAAGGAACTTGGATTACAATCAAGAATCAACTATCCAGTAAAATCAAGCATAATATTTCAGAGAAAAAAATGGATATTTAGTGAAATAGGAGACTTTGAAACTTTCCTGATGAAAAGATCAGAGCTAATTTGAAAATTTGATCTTCAAATGCAAGACTCACAAAAGTATAAAAAAATAGGAAAGGGGAAAAACATGTTATTCAATAAGATTAGACTTTACATCCCTAAATAGGAAGATGATACTTGGAATTTTTGAAAATTATATCTCCATCAGGGTAATTGGTTGAAGTATACGTAGAAAAGGGTATGAGGATAAGTTAACTTTGATATGAAGATATAAAAAATTAAGGTATGAAAAAAGAATTGTACTGGAAGAAGAGGAAAAGGGGAGGCAGAATAGGGTAAAAAGCTAAGAACTGTTATCATGAGGGGAAAAAATCAGCCCAATAAAATAAATAAACCTTTTGTTAAATTGATTTAAGAAAAATAAAGAAGAAAACCAAATTACCACTATCAGAAATGAAAAAAGGTAAATTTATCACCAATGAATAGAAAATTTAAGCAATACTTGGTAGTTTATCCAGTTTTATCCCAATAAATCTGGCAATCTAAGTGAAATGGATGAATAGTTACAAAAATATAAATTTCCCAGGTTAACAGAAAAGGACATATAACGTTTAAATAATGTCATTTTAGAAAAAAGCAAATTGAACAAGACATCAATGAACCTCCTAAGAAAAATTCTCCAGGGGAAGGTGTATTTACCAAATATTCAAAAAGCAATAGGTTCCAATACTATGTAAACTATTTGAAAAAAATAGGTGAAGAAGGAGTCATAACAAATTCTTTCCGTGACAGAAATATTGTGTTGATACCAAAATCAGGAAGAGCCAAAACAGAGAAAGAAAATTATAGACCAATTTCCCTAATGAATATTGATGCAAAAAAATTTAATAAAATATTGGCAAAGAGATTATACTAACATCACCAGGTTACTTCACTATGACCAGGTAGCATTTATACCAGAAATGCAGGACTGGTTCAATATCAGAAAACTATCAGCAAAATTGATCATATCAAGGACAAAATGAACAGAAATCATATGATTATCTCAATAGATACAAGAAATATATTTTGAGACAATAAAGCACTCTTTTCTCTTAAAAGCATAGAGCATAGGAATAAAGGGAGTTTTCCTTAAAATGATAAGCAATATATATTTTTTTAATTAACAGGAATAATTTACTTTTTAGATCTATGGAAAAGGGAAGAAATCTGGAAAGAATTATATGAACTGATGCTGAGAAAAATAAGCAGAACCAGAAAATATTGTATATAATAACAGCAAAATTATATGATGATCAATAAGTCAAACAAGACATAGAGAACATCATGTAATGCAAAGTGGATAATTTTGACTGCATTAAATTAAAAGCTTTTTGCACAAACAAAACCAGGGATTAGAAGGAAAACAGGAAATAACCTTTACAGTAAATGTCTCTGATAAAGGCATCATTTCTCAAATATGTAGAGAATAGAGTCAAACCCCCAACTTATAAATGTTCAAAAGATATGAACATGAAATTTTTTGATGAAGAAATAAAAGCTATATTCTAAATCACGGTTGATTAGAGAAATACAAATTAAAATGATTCTGAAGTACCACCTCACAGATATGAGATAGGCTAGTATATCAAAAAAAAGGAAACTAATAAATATTGGACATGGTCTGGGAAAACTGGAACACTAATGCATTGATGGCAGAGTTGTGAACTGATCCAATCATTCTGGAGAACAATTTGGAAATCCACAAAGGCTATAAAACTATTAATGTCTTTGATCCATAAATGCTCACTACTAGGTCTGTATCTCAAAGATAACATAAAAAAGATAGAAGGACCCACATGTACAAAAATATTTATTGTAGCTCTTTTTGTGATGGAAAATGATTAGAAATTGTTGGGATGCCCATCAACTGGAGAACAGTTGAACAGGTTGTGGTATATGAATGTAATGGAATTCTATTCTATAAGAAGTGATGAGTAGCAAAATGTTATCAAACTGTGCATACCCTTTGACCCAGCAGTGCTACTACTGGGCTTATACCCCAAAGAGATACTAAAGAAGGGAAAGGGACCTGTATATGCCAAAATGTGTGTGGCAGCCCTGTTTGTAGTGGCTAGAAACTGGAAAATGAATAATCAATTGGAGAATGGTTGGGTAAATTGTGGTATATGAATGTTATGGGATATTATTGTTCTGTAAGAAATGACCAGCAGGATGAATACAGAGAGGCTTGGAAAGACTTACATGAACTGATGCTAAGTGAAATGAGCAGAACCAGGAGATCATTATATACTTCAACAATGATACTGTATGAGGATGTATTCTGATGGAAGTGGATTTCTTCAACAAAGAGATTTAACTCAGTTTCAATGGATCAATGATGGACAGAAGCAGCTACACCCAAAGAAAGAACACTGGGAAATGAATGTAAACTGTTTGCATTTTTGTTTTTCTTCGCGGGTTATTTTTACCTTCTGAATCCAATTCTTCCTGTGCAACAAGAGAACTGTTTGGTTCTGCACACATATATTGTATCTAGGATATACTGCAACATATTGAACATGTATAGTACTGCTTTCCATCTGGGGGAGGGAATGAAGGGAGGGAGGGGAAAAGTTGGAACAGAAGTGAGTGCAAGGGATAATGTTGTAAAAAAAAATTACCCAGGCATGGACTCTGTCAATAAAAAGTTATAATGATGGAAAAAAAGAAGTGATAAGCAGATGGATTTCAGAAAAACCTGGAAAGAATTATATGAACTGATGCTGAGAAAAGTAAGCAGAACCAAGAAAATATTGTATAAAATAACAGCAACATTATATGACTTAGCTCTTCTCAGCAGTACAAAGATCCAAGACAATTCCAAAAGATTCATGATGGAAAATGTTATCCATATCCAAAGAAAGAACTATGGAGTCTGAATGCAGATTGAGGCATACTGTTTTCACTTTTTTATCTTTTGTTTTTTCTTTCTCATGGTTTTTCTATTTTGTTCTTATTCTCCTTCTACAATATTATGAATATGGAAATATGTTTAACATGATTGTTAACCTAGATCAGATTGTTTGCTGTCATGCGAAGCTTGGAGGGAAGAAGAAAATTTTGAAATTCAAAATCTTACAAAAATGAATATTGAGTCTATCATTAAATGTAAAATTAAATATTATTTATTAAAATAATGTTATTAACAATAAAATATTAAGTGCAAAAAAGGAAAAAAAGTTCTCAAGACATAAGAAAACAAAAAATAGAAGCAAAATTTTGAGTTTAACTTACTTTAAATACACGAGATAAATGCTGCATTGATAGTTATCAAAGGCATTTGAATGCACGAGAAGAAATTAAATGCATGTGGATTAGTTTTAAAATGTTCTTTCAACCCTTTAAAGAACTCATCATGAAAACAAAATGAAACAAAGTCATGTTATTGAAGCAGGGGGTTAATATACAACTCCTCGAATTTCCTAGCATATCTGCTTTTGAAACAAGGTCTCCCTTGAGATTTCTCCATTTACTGGAACTATCTAAGATCAGTGAGATATAGGAACCTTTGACTCTGAACTTGCCTTTAAAGTGACTTTGCTTTGACACTCTTGTTAAAATTATCAAATTTAATAGAAGTGTGACATACTACTGCAGATAAATACATTTGAAAATTTTGGGGTACTCAGAATTTTTGGTTGATTTAAATGAAAACAAACACAAAACACCCTTTCTCTATTACCCCTTCCTTAAGAATCATCCCCACCACCTCTAATATTACTGCTTGGTAATGTGCCAAAACCACATCAGGAAAGAAATTATCTTATATTTAATTTTGAATCATGTCATGGTGCAGGATTAAAGTGAAACTGGCTGTTGGTTGAGCTGTGAATTTTACCAGCTCTGTTGTCTCTGTTCTCATTGATTCTGTTAGCCACTTTACAATTAATTGAGAATACTATCTTTTAAAATTGATGCCAGATAACTCAGCAGTACCAAACCACAGGTATAACTCTCTCAGGAAACAGACCTAAAAAGTTTGTTTTTTCTCAAGCATCTTTTTATAACTGTTGTCCTTCTTGTGATTTAAAATTCTTACAAACAAAAAGGATTTCCTTTAAAAAAGGTGTCACAACTAGGAAAAAATTGTAATTATTTAGCTTCATGAGTGAAAAGTTTTATTCAAGAAAGAGAAACATTTTTGAATCTTGATGCTTATTTGTCAAAGCTATTTCACAGCACAGGAAAGATTTAAAATTCTATGAGTAAATAAGGAGGGGTCAGCAATTGATGGGATCAAGAAGAACCTTTAGATATTATTCAGTGCTATACAATAATGCACTTATTAAAAAAGGAATAGAGGAAACAATCAATGTATGCTCACTGAGAGGCTGTAGACGGTGTGGTAATAATAATTTGGATGTCTTTAATATGTTAACATTTATAAAACATTGTCTATCAACAATTCTGTAAGGTAAGTAGTAGATAAAGTAAATAAGTAGACAAATGGGGAAGCTGAAATTCAGGGAAGTATATGAATTTGATCAAGATTACATAGTAAATTTTTCAGCTTATATTTAAACCCAAATTTAGTTACAAAGTTTCTCCTACTATATCACATTGCCTCTCTTCACATTTGGGTATGAAACTTTCAACTAATCTCAATGTCAAAAAATCCTTGAATGCTCTAGTTTGTTGAATTTGTTGCAAGTTGTGGTCTACCAGAGTTGGTACATCAAACTGAGCAATTTATTTATTCTTCCTATGAGCTTGTATGTGACAGGATTCAGCCATCAACAATGAAGTCATTGATGGGAGGACTAGGCAGATTTAAGCCTAGGGGGAAGATTAGTTTCCGTAGGAATACTTGTCATGTGGCTGAGAGAATGCACTTATTCTGTTTGATCTCAGATGGCCGATCTGGAAACAATGGCCAAATGTTACAAGAAAGGCAGATTCTGAGTGAATGTAAGGGTTAAGAAAAAATTTCCCCAAATTATTGATACACAGAAATGGAATTGACTAAAATAGTTGGTAGTGGGTTCTTCCCATACCATCAGAAAAGGACTTCAAACAGAGATCACTTGTCCATTTGTTGGGATATTGTAGGAGTTCATTTTCAAGTATAGATTGAACTAGATGGCCTCTGAGTTCCCTTCCAGATTTTGTGAGTCTTTGAAGTCTCTGAAAGCTGGTTCTATGGGAAATTCATTCGACATTCCACCATTGTTCAAGGATATATCTTCCTCATCAGTGGCAATGAAAATGATTATTGAAGACTGCTTGGAAATGGGTAGAATCAAAGAAATGTTACTTATCAATTTAGTAATGATAGTAACTCTATAACCTTTTATTTTTATTCTATATCTACAGAGGAGAAAATCATACCTTGTATATCTGTTTGAATTAGAGATGTCACTTTAATTCCCAAGTTTTCTGAATGATAAGAAAGGACTTCAAATCCCATTCACATGCACGATAATGCATAGTTTGAGAATTCTTAAGAACCTGAATCAAACTTCCCTTCCTCCTTTTCCCTCCTTTCCATTCATCTCACTTTTCCTTTCTCTCTACTTGTCTCTCTCTGTATCTTTAGTCCTAATCTTTCCATATCCTTATTTCTCTGCCTCTCTCTCTTTTCCCACTACACACATAGACACATACATAAATAGATAGACACACACATATACAAACACAAACACACACATACACATACATTATGTAGTGAGAATGGCATTGAATTAGAGTTAGAGAACCTGAGTTCTAATCCCAGCTCTGCCATTAATTTACTGCATGACCATGAGTAAATCACTTAAAACACAGTTCTCTCATCTGTGAAATGAGGATAATTTACTTGTGCTATCCATCTCAGTGGTGTTGTGAAATTCATAGAGGAAAATCATAAGAGATGAAGGAGTTGGCCAATTGTAATGAACGTTATATAGCTATTATTGTTATTAAATGTATAGATGTATTTCAATCCATTCATGATTTTTACCCATTTAGAATATTTCTTCCTTTAGTAAAGGTTGTAACCCACCTTCTCATCTTGTATGATGTTTCTCAATTTTTTTGTCATATGAATCCCCAGAGAATCTTCCCAAGCCATTCGAGGCCTTCTTCTAGGTCTTTATACATTTTGTGGGTACTATAGTAGTTCCCAGGTTGTTATTTGCCTTATATAATTTCCCTTATTCTACTTCTTACATGTAGATTACTGTTAGATGTATGCTACTTCTGTTCACTGTGTTTCTGTTCATCATCTTTTGAGTCATTGCCACCGCTGATTATTCAGAATTGTTTTGGCTTGAGATTTTCAATCATACAACATTCCTGGGATAGTATTGGCTTTAAAAAGATATTTTTGTGTCCATGTGGAGAGGTAGTTTGATATCATTAGAATCACTGAACAGTTTCTCAAATGCATAACAATTTGCTTTATCCTTCTCTTAAATTTGAAGCCCAGATCATTGTCATTCTCCCTAGATATATGTATTCATGTACTTTCTCCCTAATTATGATATGGTCTAGCTGATAGTAATTTTCATTTCTTTTGATTTTCCTGTATAGATTATTAGGACAATCACCGTTAAATATTAATGATTTATTTGGTAACTTAAAAATAAACATCATTTTTAAAAGTCTTTATGCTACCTGTAAGTTATCTAGTCATTTATCTTTAAATTTTTATATTTTGGGGTCCTGGCACTTATCTGGAGCAGAGACTCAGAATCCATTTATTTCTATGCATCATTATGCAATGGCTATCTCCCCTATTTATTAGTTAAGTAATTTTGTAGCAGTCATTTAATCTCTATGGGTTAGAGTTGGCTACCTATTCTCATTAAAATTTTAGAGTAAGTGATCCCTAACACACTCCCACCAATGCTGAATCCCATGCAGATGCTACACACACACACACACACACACACACACACACACACATACACACACACACACACAGTAAATGTACAAAAGGTGGAATATAATGAACATGTTTACTTTTTAAGTATGGTATTTTATTTCCCCCCAATTATATATAGAGACAATTTCAAACATTCATTTTTAAAATTTTGAGTTTCAGATTTTGTCTTTCTCTTAAATCTTTGGAATTGATTTGGATTACTATATTGCTGAGAATAGCTAACTCATTCATAGTTGATCATCATACTATATTGCTGTTACTATATACAATGTTATCCAGGTTTTGCTCATATCACTTTGCATCAGTATATGTAAATATTCCTGGGTGTTTTTTTTTTTTTTTTTTTTTTTGAAATCTGCTAGCTTGTCACTTCTTATAATACAATAGTATTTTTTTACTTAATATATCCCAACATATTCAGTCATTATTTAACTGATGAATGTCCCAACAAATTCCAATTCTTTGCCACCACAAAAAGAGCTACTAGAAATATATTTTTTTTTTGTAAAATAGCCCTTTTATCTTTTTTTGATCTCTTTGGGTATTGCTGAGTCAAAGGGTATGCAAAGTTTGATTACCCTTTGGGCATAGTTCCAAAAGAACATCGTTGCTTTAGAAATATGTTATTAATATTTGTAAAAGGGAAAAGTGGGCAAGTTAAGATTTTATTGATTACTCTGATGCTGACTAATTAAACAAATTTGGGCAAGACAGTCTTTCTGTTCTTTATTTTTTAAAAATAAGGCCAATATTGTCCACTTATAAGGTTGTTAGAAGTGCTAGTTCATGAAATAATATATTCTGAATGAAATTCAAAAAAGGAAATAAGCTTTCCTAAATATTGGTGTTGGTACCCATTGATATATTATGAAAAGATGAGGCATTATTTATTCATAAGACATTCATAGAACATCCTAGCTGTTTAGCAGCAGATTATTCCTGAGGTTAATGCTGAAGATCCCAAATTTCACTGGTCTGGACTAAAATCCTAAGGAGATCTAAGTTTCTTAAAAATTATATGCCAGGAGCCAAGATGGCGGAGAAGACACACGCGACTTTCTAAGCTCTTCTCTTACCCTCTTTATCAATATTATATCGAGCCTCAAAAATAGTCTTGACTGCTACAATTCGTAAAGATAAGAAGTAGAACAACTCACCGGCCGAAGAAAATCTGCAGTCTCGCCAAAAAAGGTTGGTTCCGGGGCCAGGGGGGAGATCAGCGCAGACAGGGAGAGAAATTAGGTTCCGAGGAGAGTCTCAAACCGAGGGTGAAGGCACAGATCTCAGCACAAGCGCGCAGCCCCAACCCGCAGTACGGGGCTTCTCCTTGGGGCAGTTGTGATCCTGCACGGCAGGAGGACACAGCCCGGGTTAGCCTCCAATCTGCGCAGTGGGGAGCTTGGCTTGGGGCCAAGCTTTTTCCAGGGCCGATTTGCATCAGGCAGAGACGCTGGGCAGAGTTTGTGGCGGTCTGCGGTCTGCTGTCTGCGGTCAGCTGCTAATACTCACAGTCCCACAAGAGGCTCCGGCCTGGGGCAGTGACACTTTCACCCCTTAGTCTCTAGCCGAGGGCAATCGCTAACCCACTCAGCCCTACTAAGCAGTTTGATAGCTCGGCCAGTGCTGAATCCACTTCCTGTTGGGGAAGGAAAACTCTCACTCAGAGCACTCCCATACCTCGGAGCCGGAAATCGGTTTAAATCTTTCCCTGCTCTGCAGAGGAAGCTGGTAACCCCCTTGCCTAGGAGACCTACCCTAAAGGCTTTAAAACATGAATAAAAAGATGAAAAGAACGATCGACAGCTTCTATGCAGAAAAAGAGCAGGTCAGTAAACCTGAAGAGACCTCAAACAGCAAAAATGCATCAGACTGTCCTCCTTTACATAATGCTCTCATAGAAGAGACCATTAAAAGTCTCAAAAGAGAGTTAGAAGATAAATGGGGAAAAGGAAAGAGAAGCCTTACAAGAGAGCAACAACTTCCTGAAATACGAATTGGAAAAAATAAAGAATTCACTAGAAAATAGGATTTGTGAATTGGAAAAGACAAAGAACTCGCAAGAAAGTAGGATCCGTGAATTGGAAAAGACAAAGAACACGCAAGAAAGTAGGATCTGTGAATTGGAAAAAGAAAATAATTCACTAAAAAAAAATTAGTGAAATGGAAAAAATTCCACAGACCAAAACAATACATTCAAAAACTCAATTGGACATATACAGAAAGAAGTAAAAAGCTAATGAAGAAAATAATTCTTTAAAAATTAGAACTGAACAAATTGAAACTAATGATTCATTGAGACAGCAAGAATCAGTCAAGCAAAACAAAAAATGACAAACTGGAAAAAACCATGAATTATCTACTTGCAAAAACGACAGACTTGGAAAATAGATCTAGGAGAGATAATCTGAGGATTATTGGACTTTCTGAAAACTATGATGAAAAAAAGAGCCTAGATACTATTTTACAAGAAATCATCAAAGAGAACTGCCCAGATGTAATAGAATCAGAAGGTAAAATAGGCATTGAAAGAATTCATCGAACACCTTCTGAAAGAAACCCTAAAATAAAACCCCAAGGAATATTGTGGCAAAATTTCAGAACTATCAGATTAAGGAAAAAATTTTACAAGCAGCCAAAAAAAAACCATTTAAATACCGAGGTGCCACAATAAGGATCACCCAAGATCTGGCTGCCTCTACATTAAAGGAAAGAAGGGCCTGGAATATGATATTCCGAAAGGCACAAGAACTTGGGATGCAGCCAAGAATAAACTACCCAGCTAAGCTGAGCATTTTCTTCCAGGGAAGAAGATGGACATTTAATGAAACAAATGAATTCCATTTGTTTCTGAAGAAAAAACCAGAATTAAACAAAAAATTTGATCTCCAAGAATAGAACTCAAGAGATGCAGAAAGGTAAAAATAACTCTTGAGAATTGTATTCTGTTGTGGATATACAAAAGAATACATGTAAAATTTGATTGTACTGATATAACATAAAAAAGGGAAGTAGATATGGAAAAGGGATGATGGCAGAATAAGGTGGGAAGGAGGGATAAAAAGAGGGAAACCACATCCCACAAAGAGGCTAAGGAAACTTATCATATCTGAGGAATTTAGAGAGGGGAGGAACATTGTGTGAATCTTACCTCATCAGAGTTGGCTCAAAGAAAAATAATTGACATTTGTTTTAGAGAAAATTCTCTCTCGCCCTCATTAAAAACGGGGAGAGGAAAAGGAAAAGAAAAAGTAATAAGGGAAGGAAGGGGGAAAGATTCAAAGGGGGGAGGGAGGGATTATAAAGAGGATAAGTATCGTGATACAAGAGGGGTACATAAGTTTAAAAGGGGGAAAGAGGGTTGGGGAGGCAAGAATAAGTAAACCACAATCTGGGGTTATTAGGATGGCAGGAAATACAGATTTAGTAATTCTAACCGTAAATGTGAATGGGATGAACTCCCCCATAAAGAGGAGACAGATAGCAGACTGGATCAAAAGTCAGAACCCTACAATATGTTGTTTACAAGAAACACATTTAAAGCAGGGAGATACATATAGAGTAAAGGTAAAAGGCTGGAGCAAAATCTATTATGCTTCAGGTGAAGTCAAAAAAGCAGGGGTAGCCATCCTTATCTCAGATCAAGAAAAAGTAAAAATTGATCTAATTAAAAGAGATAAGGAAGGAAACTACATCCTGCTAAAGGGTAGCATAAACAACGAAGCAATATCAATATTAAACATATATGCACCAAGTGGTATGGCACTCAGCTTCCTAAAGGAGAAGTTAAGAGAGTTGCAAGAAGAAATAGACAACAAAACTGTAATAGTAGGAGATCTCAACCTTGCACTCTCAGAATTAGACAAATCAAACCACAAAACAAATAAGAAAGAAATTAAAGAAGTAAATAGAATATTAGAAAAATTAGGTATGTTGGATCTTTGGAGAAAATTGAATGGATATAGAAGGGAATATACTTTCTTCTCAGCAGTTCATGGAACATATTCAAAAATTGACCATATATTAGGACATAAAGACCTCAAAATTAAATGCAAGAAAGCAGAAATAGTAAATGCTTTCTTTTCAGATCATGATGCAATAAAAACTACATTCAACAAAAAATTAGGGGGAAATAGACCAAAAAGTAATTGGAAACTAAACAATCTCATCTTAAAGAATGATTGGGTGAAGCAGCAAATTATAGATACAATTAATAATTTCACTCAAGATAATGACAATGATGAGACATCATACCAAAATTTGTGGGATGCAGCCAAAGCGGTAATAAGTGGGAATTTTATATCCTTAGAGGCTTACTTGAATAAAACAGAGAAAGAAAAGATTAATGAATTGGGCTTGCAAACTAAAAAACTAAAAAGACCAAATTAAAACCCCAATCAAATACTAAATTGGAAATTCTAAAATTAAAAGGAGAATTTAAAAATATTGAAAGTAAAAAAATTGAACTAATTAATAAAACTAAGAGTTGGTTCTATGAAAAAGCCAATAAAATAGATAAGCCTTTGGTAAATCTGATTAGAAAAAGGAGGGAGGAAAATGAAATTAGTAGTCTTAAAAATGGAGAACTTTCCACCAATGAAGAGGAAATTAGAGAAATAATAATGAGTTATTTTGCTCAACTTTATGCCAATAAATTTGATAACCTAAGTGAAATGGATGACTACCTCCAAAAATATAGACTTCCCAGACTAACAGAGGAGGAAGTAATAATAGTCCAATTTCAGAAAAAGAAATAGAACAGGCAATTAAACAACTCCCTAAGAAAAATCCCCAGGACCAGATGGACTTACATGTGAATTTTACCAAACATTTAAAGAACAATTGGCCCCAATGCTATATAAATTATTTGATAAAATAGGGAATGAAGGAGTCCTACCAAATTCCTTCTATGACACAGACATGGTACTGATACCTAAACCAGGTAGGCTGAAAACAGAGAAAGAAAATTATAGACCAATCTCCCTAATGAATATTGATGCTAAAATCTTAAATAAGATATTAGCAAAAAGACTACAGCAAATCATCTCCAAGATAATACACTATGATCAAGTAGGATTTATACCAGGAATGCAGGCTGGTTCAATATTAGGAAAACCATCAATATAATTGGCCATGTTAATAACCAAATTAACAAAACCATATGATCATCTCAATAGATGCAGAAAAGCATTTGATAAAATCCAACATCCATTCCTATTAAAACACTTGAGAGTATAGGAATAAATGGACTTTTCCTTAAAATAATCAGCAGCATCTATTTAAAACCATCAGTAAGCATCATATGTAATGGAGACAAACTGCAACCATTCCCAATAAGATCTGAGTGAAACAAGGTTGCCCACTATCACCGTTACTATTTAATATTGTATTAGAAACACTAGATATAGCAATAAGAGCTGAGAAAAGATTAAAGGAATAAGAATAGGCAATGAGGAAGCCAAATTATCACTCTTTGCCGATGACATGATGGTATACTAGAGAACCCCAGAGATTCTGCTAAAAGTTATTAGAAATAATCCACAACTTTAGCAAAGTTGCTGGTTATAAAATAAACCCACATAAGTCATCAGCATTCTTATATATCACTAACAAAATCCAACAGTCAGAGTTACAAAGAGAAATTCCATTTAAAGTAACTACTGATAATATAAAATATTTAGGAATCTATCTGCCAAGGGAAAATCAGAAACTTTATGAGCAAAATTACAGACCACATTTCACACAAATTAAGTCTGATCTAACCAATTGGAAATATTAAATGCTCTTGGATAGGCGAGCAAATATAATAAAGATGACAATATTACCTAAACTAATCTATTTATTTAGCGCTATACCAATCAGACTCCCAAAAACTATTTTAATGACCTAGAAAAATAACAACAAAGTTCATATGGAAAACAAAAGGTCAAGAATTTCAAGGGAATTAATGAAAAAAAAATCAAATGATGGTGGCTTAGCTGTACCAGATCTAAAATTATATTATAGAGCAGCAGTTACCAAAACTATTTGGTATTGGCTAAGGAATAGATTAGTTGATCAGTGGAATAGATTAGGTTCAAGGGACAAAATAGTCAACAAATATAGCAACCTAGTCTTTGACAAACCCAAAGATCCCAGCTTTGGGATAAGAACTTACTGTTTGATAAAAATTGCTGGGAAAATTGGAAACTAATATGGCAGAAACTAGGCATTGATCCATACTTAACGCCGTACACCAAGATAAGGTCAAAATGGGTTCATGACCTAGGCATAAAGAATGAAATTATTAATAAATTAGAGGAACATAGGATAGTTTACCTCTAGACCTGTGGAAGGGAAGGTCTTTATGACCAAAGCAGAACTAGAGATCATTACTGATCACAAAATAGAAAATTTCGATTATACCAAACTGAAAAGTTTTTGTACAAACAAAACTAATGCAGACAAGATTAGAAGGGAAGCAATAAACTGGGAAAATATTTTTACAGTCAAAGGTTCTGATAAAGGCCTCATTTCCAAAATATATAGAGAATTAACTCTGATTTATAAAAAATCAAGCCATTCTCCAATTGAAAAATGGTCAAAGGATATGAACAGACAATTCTCAGATGAAGAAATTGAAACTATTTCTAGTCATATGAAAAGATGCTCCAAGTCATTATTAATCAGAGAAATGCAAATTAAGACAACCCTAAGATACCATCTACACACCTGTCAGATTGGCTAAGATGACAGGAAAAATAATGATGATTGTTGAGGGGATGTGGGAAAACTGGGACATTGATGCATTGTTGGTGGAGTTGTGAACGAATCCAACCATTTTGGAGAGTAGTTTGGAACTATGCTCAAAAAGTTATCAAACTGTGCATACCCTTTGATCCAGCAGTGTTACTACTGGGATTATATCCCAAAGAGATTATAAAGAAGGGAAAGGGACCTGTATGTGCACGAATGTTTGTGGCAGCCCTTTTGTAGTGGCTAGAAACTGAAACTGAATGGATGTCCATCAGTTGGAGAATGGCTGAATAAATTGTGGTATATGAAAATTATGGAATATTACTGTTCTGTAAGAAATGACCAACAGGATGATTTCAGAAAGGCCTGGAGAGACTTACACTAACTGATGCTGAGTGAAATGAGCAGGACCAGGAGATCATTATATACTTCAACAACAATACTAGATGATGACCAGTTCTGATGGATCAGGCCATCCTCAGCAACGAGATCAACCAAATCATTTCTAATGGAGCAGTAATGAACTGAACTAGCTATGCCCAGAAAAATAACTCTGGGAGATGACTAAAAACCATTACATTAAATTCCCAATCCCTATATTTATGCACACATGCATTTTTGATTTCCTTCACAAGCTAATTGTACAATAATTCAGAGTCGGATTCTTTTTGTACAGCAAAATAATCTTTTGGTCATGTATACTTATTGTGTATCTAAGTTATATTTTAATATATTTAACATCTACTGGTCATCCTGCCATCTAGGGAGGGGTGGGGTAAGAGGTGAAAAATTGGAACAAGAGGTTTGGCAATTGTTAATGTTGTAAAGTTACCCATGTATATATCCTGTAAATAAAAGGCTATTAAATAAAAAAAAATTATATGCCAAATACAATATATTCTCTAGGCTACAAAGAACTAATAATATTCAAAATGTAAAGACCAGCATAAAATGCCAAAATCATGTGGCAACAAGATCAGGTACACATTATTCCTGTTTTCCCATCTACTTTAGAGAGAATGAGAATGTTTTCAGTGATCCTGGAGAACAATATGTAACATCCTAATAACTTATATAACTACAAAAATCAATTGTTTTATATATCTATGTGATAGCATCTAGAACATTAAATAGGAAAGAATAATGGCAGGTTTTTGGCTTGCCTCAGAATTGTTTCTATTCATAGCTCATTAAAAAGAATGAGAAAAACACAATAATAGCCCCTTCAAAGTTGAATCCATCACCTCTTTTTATTATTTGCCAATATCAAATTATATGAAATTTAGAAACTGAAAGGTGAAGGATTTTATATTGCTCTAAAAAACAATATTCTTAGACCCAAATTAAATAACAAAATTTTGCTGATCAATGTTGAGCAGTTATCATAAAAGCTATATTCCTATGCCCAAATGAGAAGAAATAACAGAAATTGAAGTGTTACTTAAATCTAATGAAAGCAGAAATAGAAGGTCTGGAAAATCTACATTTAACAGAAATTTAAAAGTGTTAATATAATAATGAAACAAATGTTGAAATCTCCAAAGATTTTGAAAAGATGGGCATCCTTAAATTGGAATTAAAAAGTGCTTTTTAAAACTTTGATAGCATGAATTTAGCTAATAGATAAATATCAAAAAGGGAGTATCTGCTGTAACCACGGTGCATGTATATATTTTCCTGTAACAGCTGGCAGATATGATCATTTAAAGATTTTCATGCAATGAAAGGATGGATGAATGGTTGGAAGATAAAGCATTTAAGTGTTTACTGTGTGCTAGGCACTAATTGTCCTAGGCTGGACACAACATTTGGTGCCTTAATTGTGGATATACAAATTCAAATAGTCCTTAAGGAGCTAACATTCTAATGATAGGCAAGATACAGGAAAAAGAATTGGAAAGCAGAGGTAAGGTGAGGGAAAGTACACATATAGTAACATCATTTTGAAATGATGACTAAGAAGTAAAATGAAGGCAAAACAAAATGAAAGCTCAAAAATTGGAGCCTAGGGCATTTCCAGGTACAGAGTCCCAAAATTATAGTGGACAGAGATGAAGAGGATGATAATAATGACCAAAGCATCATGGTTTGGAAATGATAGAACTACTCAATACTTTAAGTATCCTAGGAGGAAAGGGGCACTAACTAAAAATACTCCAAGGAACATGTGTAAAAGGCCATCATGGCATACATGGGTTAAGAAAATGATAGAAAACTTGAGGAAATATATTAGAAAAAATGTTTCAACTGTTATTGCTCAAAAATTTTATCATTTATAAGAATATTATAATTTCTGAGGAGCACAAAAGGATGTGCTCTAAAGCACCACAGATATAAAGAGCAACTGATTATGTATTTGCTTGTTTTTATACAAGTCAACTTCCCAAAGCATCACAGTGCACATCATCTTTTTTGTGTGTTCATAATGAAGCCTCTGACATCAACATTTAGTTCATATTGTTCAACAGAAAAATCAAACATGATATTGCCTATTAAATACAATATTAAAAATGTACAATAAAATTTGGAATATGTTTATCAGAAATTCTTGATATCTTTAATTAAAAAAGTAAAGGATAAGCCAAAATGTTAAAATGATAAGTCATATAAGGAACAAAATAAACAACTTCATATCAATGAAAAATAATACTAGAGAAACTTGAAAAACAAAATTAGGGGAGAGAGAACTGAAAAAGGAAGAAATGGAAATTTTTAGTCATATATATGGTCAAAATAATTCCAACATGTTGAAAACTCAAGTTGAATCACATCAGAATGTGTACCATTCACATGAAGAAGAACAAAAAAATTATGTCAGATGACGTAACTGAAATTCTAGTGTAGAGGGCCACAGATAGTGGGGGAACTCTCAGTGAGGTATAAGACACTTCAGCCCAGAGGGAACCTGCTAACAATGTCTGGTTTGGCTCCCCATCTCCCTTAAGGGCTCTCAGCCTTCCTGAGAAGTCAGGAGGTGGTGACCACCTGTGTTGTTAACTGAAGCAGAATGATATCAGATGGCAAAGAGTGATACCAGGTGGCAAACTACACAATAGCAAGTTGTTTATATTTATACATGTGTGCAGTATATATTTATATATGCATGTGCAGTGTGCTTTGGTTATATAAGAGTATTAGGGTATAAAAAGGGGAAAGAACTGGGAATAAATGGACTCCCATTTCCACCATCCTCGGGAGTCTCACCTTATCACTTCTCCACTAAGATGGTATATTTTAATCACCCCAGCATGGGGGCTCTGGAAAACACAGTATGTTTTGTTACTCCAACTCAGGGGATCTAGAAAGCAGGACACAATGTTTTAATCACCCTGGTATGGAGACTCTAGAAAGCACAATATGTTTTGTCATCCCCAACTTGGAGGCTCTAGAAAACAGGACACAACATTTGGCACCTAAGCATGCGTCTCTAGAAATGCAGAGCCTTGCAAAGCAGGGCACAAATCAGCTCAACTGAACCTATCAGCCGAGTTCAGAGGGGAAGTCCCCATGACCCAGGAATAGGGTAAGTATAAAAACAGGCAAGTGGGAAGAATGGATAAGGGCTAACCTAGTCACTTTCAGCAAAAATGGAGCAAATACTAAGAAAAGATCCTCCCTCCTAAGGGAAGTATGAAGCAGGCTTAGTTGGGTTAACAGAGAAGCAAAGTTTGTTGGTAACTCAGAAGCAGACCACTGGTTTCTCACATATTCTGGAATGCACTGTAAGAAGGAGAGTTTAGAGCTAGAGATGTGGAAGTTAGTGGGAGAGCAACTTAATAAATACAGTGGACTACAATGGAGTAAAATTGGTTTTAAGGAATCCTACAAGATTCAAAACAAGGAAAGATTTTAACTTGGATGATCAGAGCAGGAATTATGAGGAGAAAAACAAGCAGAGCATTGATGTCTATAGCTGAGGAGGGTACCACAGGTGGGATGGAGCTAAGGCAGTCTTTTTTAGCATTTGACTGATTTATTTAGCTTGTTAACTGCTCTAGGAGATCTACAGGGCTAAGCAGTTGGGAGAGAAAATAGTTAAGTATCTTAAGTACCACTCCTTGTTGGACAGAAAAGGAATTAAGTGCCTTAAGTATCTTGCTGATGAGCTTGCTTTCAGCAAGGTGGGGGAATGGGAATTGCAATTAGGTAGAATAGAGCTATATGCCAACTGGGACTACTGAGATATCCCCTGGAGAGCTAAAACCTATCCCTGTCTGGCCTATAGGCGCCTTGCCTCCACAAACGATAGGCTTGATCATTTCACCTCCTGAGAGTGCTTACAAAACAGTGTCCATCCATACACTGATCTGGGAAAGTGGAGAATATGTAGCTAATATCCCAGTCACTGGCCAAAGATTAAGACAAACATCCATATGTCTGGCATAGGAAGATCAATAGCAGTTGAACTTAGTGCTACCCCTTTGAGATGGAAATTTGAAGATAAAACAGTTTTTACTCCTTTGTATATAAAAAATCCCCATCAATCCATGAGCAAGAGACATCTTACAACAGTTAGGATTACAGTTGAGTACTTCATCTTTTTAGGCAGGGCTGCTGTTGAAGGGCTGCCAGCACTCTGACCTGTTCCCATTCAATTGAAAAAATGATACACCAGTGTGGGTGAAACAGTGGCCCTTAACCAGTGAAAAAAATCAGGGCTTATTAGATATAGTACAGGAGCAACTTGGCCAAGGATATCTATAAGTTTCTTTAAGTCCTTGGAATTCCCCTATGTTTGCTGTAAAAAAAGAAACCTGGAAAATCCATGTTGTAGTGGATACCTTTTCAGAATTTACTTTTGCAATACCATCAGCAAAAGAATTGAGCCCGAGTGGTCACTGAATTCCTTATTACAAGAATTTGTAATTGTGGGTATGCCCCAAGCAATAAAAACAGATAATAGAACTGCATATACTTCTAAAAATTTTGCACACTTTTGTGCAAGTATCAGATTTTACACGCCATTGGCATATCTTTTAATCCTTAAGGATAGGCAATAGTAGAGGGGAGAAACCAAGACATCAAAATGCTCCTCCAAAAATAAAAGAAAGGGGAGCCACAGGTAACACTAGAGAACTTCTAAACTTAATTCTATATTAATTTTTTGATTTTTGATAGAGTTGCACTGGCTCTGGCAGACAGGTTTCATAACCCATTGGAAGGGCAGTGTCCAGTGCAAGCAGCGCCAATATCTTTAGATAATCGCCAAGTTATGTGGAAAGATCCAAAGAGTGGTGAATGGAAGGGACCAGATAGGTTAACTGCTTGGGGGAGAGGGTTTGCTTGTATTTCAACAGATGGAGAAGGAACCCATTGGGTGCCAATGAGCAATATCTGTCTTGTCCATTGGGGAGAGATGGAAAAAGAGAAGACCCTTGAAATGGAGGAGAAGACTCAAGAAAAAGTGGTTCCATCACTGTCTGTGTTCACCACTGAAAAAGCCTGGCAGTTAACCCTATTTGTATGGCAATTAACTCATGAATATCAAAAGTAATTGTCAATGATACTGATTCAGAACTTGAAAACTTAAAGAAAATATTGCATTCCCTAACACATGAAGTGATGGACAATAGATTGGCTTTGGATTATCTCTTGGCTGCTGAAGGAGATGTATGTGTGGTTGTAAATTGATAGTTATTTTTAACAATTTCCTTCTGGGACTCATGGAAACCTTTATAGTATTTTGTTTATTCATATTGTTTGTTATGTTACTACTTGTTTGTATGATATTACAATGATTGTGTGATTCCTCCCATGCTGATGGATTTAACCACTGGTATATATCTACTTCCATTAAAAACAAAAGAAAGGGAGAAAAGTAGAGGGCCACAAATAATGGGGGAACTCTGGGTGAGGTATAAGACCCTTTAGCCCAGAGGGAACCTGCTAACAATGTCTGGTTTGGCTCCCCATTCCTGAGAAGTCAGGGAGCAGTGACAACTTGTGTTGTAATTGAAGCAGAGTAATACCAGGTAGCAAAGAGTGATATCAGGTAGCAATCTACATACAAGAGCAAGTTGTTTATGTGGTTCCATGCGCAATATATACTTAGTGCATCTCCAGTGTTGTTTTGGTTACATAAGGGGGGGAAGAACTGGGAATAAATGGACTCCACATTTCCACCATCCTTGGGAGTCTCACCTCATCACTCCTCCACTAAGACAGTATATTTTAATCACCATGGTGTGTGTGGAGGTCTAGAAAGCCCAGTATGTTTTTTCACCCCAACTTGGGGGCTCTAGAAAGCAGGACACAACTCTCTAGATTCCTCATAATAGTGGAAAGTGGCAGGTATGGATGGATAAGAGCCGTAATGATTGACTAAAACACTTTACAGTAGCACATGAATTACTATCAAAACAGCTTCATTCTCTTTGTTGAAAGCATGATTTCAGCTTTCTGAACAGAAGGCAATACATATTTATGACCAAGTGATGACAGCACCAGTGACCTTTCCAAATGCAGACGAGTTATATGTTTATGCACCATGTAGAAAATATTCACAGCTTTATTGCTCAAAATATCTAAAACAATTTAAAAGAAAGTCATATATTTTCTGAGGAGGATAAAGGGGGTACTAAAAAGTCCTGGGATTATAAAGAACAACTTTTTATATACCAATAATTATTGGACAAAATACATAAAAATACCAAAACATTAAATTAGATTTTTGATTTTCATTAAGCCTTTGACTCAGTTCTGAACTCATGAGTTAGCTAATCATTGCATATATTTAAAATATATCTTAGCAGAGTGAGAATGCTAAAGGATTTATGTCAACATGGAAAACTTTTCCTTTTTTCCCTTTAATATATGTCTCCATTACAATAATGTGAAGAAGAATTGTTACTGAATATGGTCTTTTCCTAGGACACACTTTAAATTTACTGTCATTCCTATACCAAAAAGTTGTACTAATCATGTAATACATGTACATAAGTTTGAATTATTGGTTTCCATTTCTGCCAATTGGTATTTTTTAAGTAGATCTAGGATTATAAGAATCAGAAATAATAAAAAAAATTACTCCATGTTTTATAAACCCAAAAACATAACTTACATAAGGAAATAATCGCTATTTGATCAAAATGACTGGAGAAACTGGAAACCAGGAATGTTGCCTCAATCAACAATTTATGCCATGTTCCACAATAAACTAAAAATAGATATACTAGTGACATTAAGGATCACATTATACAAATTAAAAGAGAAATATCACATATTATTTATAAATATGTGGAGATAACCAAGTAAGGGATAAAGGTGATTACAGAAAATAAAACGGATAATTTTGGATACATGAAATTGAAGAGCTTTTGCACAAACAAAAATAATGCTCAGTTTACTGGGAATATATCTTTGTATCAAATTTATTGATCTGGTGTCCAAGATATATTGAAATTTAACATACAAAGTTAAATATTATATTTCCTAATAGTTGAGTAGTCAAGCATATTAATAATCAATTCTCAAAAAAAAAATCACTAACTGGAAGAATACTTCAAATCACCAATAAAAAGAGAAAAAAAAACCTGAAGTTTTACCTTACATCCAGCAAATTAGAAAAGATGAAAAAAAAAGAGAAAAGTTCATGTTGGAGGGTTTATGGAAAGATAAGCACACTAATACACTGTTGGTACAGTTATGGAGTATTAGCATTCTGGAAACAATTTGGAATTATGCAAAAAACTGATTAAAATGTTATATTATTTGACCCAGATATTCTGCTACTGGTCATAACTGGAAAAGGTAATTTATTTTTTAAAGACAATATATACATAAAAATATATAATACATTAAAATATTTCTAAAATTACTTTTCATAGTGATAGACAACTGTACTGGGAAAGAGTGAAAAGGATTTTGCAATATAAATATAATGGAATATGACTATGCTATAAGAAACAACAAATATGGCTATAAAAAAGCAAGAAGACAAAACCAAGTAAACAGTATATATGATGACTACAATAATGTACCTATAAAGAATAATCACTAAAAACTATTGAAAATGAATGTTGTGAAATTACAAAGCACAAGATTGGTGTCAAAGAAGATATAAGAAAATGCCCCTTCTCCTTTGTAGAAGTGCTATATTGCATATGTGTGGAATATTGCATATATTACTAGATTTATTTAATGTAATTACTGGTTTTGCAGTTGTTCCTCTCCTTTTCTTTTTAAAGAAAGTTTTTATTTGTTTGTTTTTAATATATTATAAGGGGGAAAGGAAGGCTACACACCAAATGATTTTAGGAGGAATGGTGAACCCATCAAGATTGGAAACAGGACAAACCAAAATTTCTGTGCTAATTAGCAGTGAAATCAGTCCTGTGAGTGACTGTATCATTTCTATCCTGGGTGAAAAAAAATTATAAGGACTTTAATCCTAATCTTTTTATTCATTTTCAGAAAGTCTTTGTATCTATCTGACAATAGTTTTCATAACATGAAATATACCATAGTAGCAGAATAGTAGCAAGCTTGTTTTCAGATCATTTCTATCTGAAACTCATCAGAAAAAATGAGTAATAGCAGCATTAACATCAAAAATATGCATGTAAAATGTTTAATATGCATTATCTTATTTATTATAATATGTATATATTATACATATAGGTTCTTTTAGAAAGAATTGTATGGTAGAAAGAGATTGACCATGAGCTCAGGAAGATCTGTGAGTGAATCTTGCTTCATATCTTACTATGTAATCCTGAGCAAGTCACTTCATTTCTTTAAGCCTCACTTTCTGAATCTGTAGAAACACAGTAATTATAACACCTACATCACAGGATTGTTGTGTGGATTAAAAGATTTAATTTTTAAAAAGTCTCCTGGTAGCCTTCTCTAGAGTGGGGATGGAGAAAGGAAGAAAAAAATAAAGAAAAATTTACATAATAACTCTAGTATATATTTAAAAGTAATAAGCAAGTTGTTCAAAATGGAATTTCAGTTTCACATATAATCTTTTTTTAAAATTATACTACATTATGGAAATACTTGTTTTATTCCACAAATAAAATAAATTTTAAAAGAGAAACCTTACTAAGTGTTTACTATGTGCTAGATATTCTACTATTCTCTGGGGTTAAAAAAAAGTTCAAAAACAATCCCTGCTGTCAAGGAGTTCACATTTTAATAACAAGTATGAAACGAACCAGAAGGAAGGCACTAACAGCAATAACGGGGGAACTGAGAAAGGCAGATGATGGAATTTGAAGGAAGCCAGGGGAAGTAAGAGGTAGAATTTCAAAGGAAGGACATTCCAAGCATGGCGGACAAACAATGCAAGGCTAAGATGAAAGACAGAATGTAAGTGAGAGGAATGCCAAGTAAGTATATAGCTATAGAATTTATGGAGGAAATTTAAAAACAAAAGTATAAGAATGCCAGAAAGATAAGAAAAGACCAGATTTTAAAGACTTTAAATACTAATTAAATATTTCATATATAATCCTACAGTTAATAGGAAATTTATAAGTGTGTGTTGTGTCTTGTGTGCCTGGAAATTGGAAGGATATCATCAGATCTTAGTTTGATGAACATCACTTTGGCAGCTAAGTGAAAAGTGGATTGGAATGGATGGACTTGAGATTAGAAGACCAATTGGAAGGTTATCATTATAATGCAGAGAAGAAGTTTGCAAACCTTAAAATGCTATGTAAATGTTAGCTATTATTAATGTTAATCATTACCTAGCATCATCAGTTTTCTCTTCCTCTTTTTCTTTTCCTCCTCATCATTGTTCTCCTCCTCTTCCCTCTCCTTTTCCTTCTTCTTCTTCCTCTTCCTCTTCTTCTTCCTTTTCCTCTTCTTCTTCTTCTTCCTTTTCCTCTTCTTCCTTTTCTTCTTTCTTCTTTCTCTTCTCCTGCTCCTCCTCCTCCTCCTCCTAATTTTTTTTCCTTTTTCTCATTATAGAACTATGAAATAGAATGGAAGATATCTGAAAAGAGAAAATATGTGTATAAGGGATGTTGAAAAGGTAGGAATGACAAGATTTGGTAACAAATTGGATATGTGGAGTGAGGGAAAGTGATGTAAAAAATGATATTGAAATAATCCATAGGAGGATTACAGTGCCCTCAATGACAGAGGAGCTAGGAAGAGGAAAGAACAGTAGAATGGGTAAAAATAATCAGTTCTGTTTTACATGTGTTGAGCTTGAGATACCTTTGGATAAAGCTCTTTGGAAACTAAAGTATTATAGGAAGATGAGCTATTAACATGATTTCCATTTTGCAGACAAGTGACTGTAAAATTGAGAGTAAAAGTCAGAGAAAGAATATAAAACTAGCCCAGTCGTTTATCTCCCAGTTGCCTCTTGCACACTGTTGCTTTCCTTTATTGTGAAAAATTGCTGGTGATAGAAATGTTAAATATTCTTCAGGTAGAATGTACTCAATCATACTAAAACAGAGGGAGAGTTGTGATTCTTTAAAGTATCCAAGTTATGATAATTTTCTTAATTGTTCCCAAACACTTTATCAATGTTATTCCATTTGATCTTCACAATGCTAGGAGGCAAGTGCCTCCCATTTGACAGATGAGGAAACTGAGGACAGACTAGTCCCATTTGACAGATGAGGAAACTGAGATCTACTGGGGTTAAGTGACTTGCCTGGGGTCATATTGTTGAGGTGTGAGAAATGAAGGGTGAGAGATACCTGCTAACAGTGATGGGATCCCCAGCCTGGTGTCGAAGGGTTTTACAAAAGAATTTGCAGTCCTGATCTGTCAGGAGAGGTTTTTGGCAAAAAAAAAAAAAAAAAAAAAAAAAAAATGGGTTTATTACACTGAGAAACAATTTCCCAGGGGACTAGTTCCAAATAGGGATTAACAAAGGTTTAGGTACACAGCCTTTGATTATATTAGGTTTCTATGGCCTGGGACTAGGGAGTGATCTCCAGATGAATATTGACTAATCAATATTGGGTTGTAATTATGCCCCAGGCCAAGATCCCCAGTTGAATTGTAGGTGGAGATTATTATTATTATTATTATTACTCTTGATGATCTCTGGTTTCCTCAATGCACATGCTCTAATGCTGTAAATCACAATCCATCCATATATTTTCATCATTTTGAGACTCTGCTAAATCCTTCTCTAAATAGTTTACTTGGGATCATAGCATAGAGGGATGGCTACTTTGTCTTTGACATTCTCTTAGTGTCAGGTGGTAGAAAAGCTGTCTTTGATTTTACTACAGGATGGTAATAGCTCTTTTTTCCCTCCAGTCTTACATTCTCTGGATGCTGTATTTACCACTGTACCTCACACGAAGAAGATGAAACACCCTGTGGCCTGCTTCCACCCTTCATATACCTTTCCTTCATTCATTGTGTCACCTACAATTTGAACTCCTTAAAAATTACAGTATTCAATGATCTAGGGTTACAAAGCATCTCTGGGAGAATACTGAGGTTATAGAGATTGGTTTTTGGAGCAGGTGGCAATTTGGAATTAGTGGAAGTATTGTGCATTTCCCAAATGGAACATAGGTTATCTGTTCCTAGACCTGCACATTACCCATCTGTAAATATCTGCAGAAAGTACATGTACTTTTAAACATATGGCCCTGAAACTTAGTCCCAGGCTCAATCTTTAGACTTCTCAATAATTATACTGTTTATTTCTTTCCCAAGTCAGGACTGATTATTAACTCTGTCTCCATAAAGAGAGGAAAATGATCCTTAGCTCCCATGTAAGCACCAAGGTAACAATACATCAGATACAGAATAGGCTTTATTTCACCCCAAAGAAAGTGAAGATCACACACATCTAGCCCATAAATAATCACAACAGTTCTCTTACGACCTCCATTAGACCTCCACCTCCTTCAGAGAAATCTAAAGTCATTCAAATATTTAGTATTATATCAGATTTGAGACATCTGGATAAAGGAAAAATATTCAGAGTTGTTGCATGAAGAATTTCCTTGCCCTTGTGAGCCTCACCTCACCTGTTTAATAAACTCTACTTGGCTTTTAAATCACTTCATAACTTGGGCCATCCCTACCTTTACATTTTTTATACCTTTCTTCACTTCATGTATTCTGTGACCTAGTGACACAGAACTTCTTGTTGTTCCTTGTATGTGACTGTCTATCTCCAGACTCCTAGCTTTTTTACTGTCTGTAATGATTAATTTATTTAGTAATTTAGTAATGATTAATAATCCCCTCCTTATTTCCATTGGTTAGATTCCCTGGCTTCTTCAAATCATAACTAAAACTGCACCTTCTGCAAAAAGCCTTTCTCAGTCCTTCTTAATCTTAGTGTCTTCCTTTGGAGACTACACAAATTTATTCTATCTTGTTTGTACATAATTGTTTACATGTTGTCTCTCTTATTAAGCTATAAGCTCATTGTGACTAGAGACTTTCTTTCTTTGTATCTCCAGCACTTAGCATAGAGCATGCCATGATCAGTGTTTAATAAATGTTAAATAATTGATTGACTTTGCCACTATAGCTAGAGGAGGAATCCACGAGCTGAAGCAGACCTTGATCTCCTAGAGCCTTGTGGGTCCCTGATTCACATGATTTTCTTGAAGTGCTAGAATAGTGGAGACCAAAGTGAGTTTATTTCTACTGACCTGAAGTCTTTGCCTTACCAGTTTTCCTTCGGCTATATCAACTTAATGCTTTATATATCTTTCCATTTTTCTTTCCAGTCATCCTAATGTCTAAGTAAAACCAGTTCTAAGACAATTTAATGGCATAGGTCAATCATAAAGCTAACCAGACCATCAGTCATCTTCAAATATATTCAAGAATGTGAGTGAGGATCTAGGGCAAGTTGAATGCACCTTTTATCAAGGAAATACCATCACTGCTAAAACAAAAATTTTACTCACAAGATGGCCTAGCCATCTTCTATATAGTGAATTATTAGCTCAGTGGACCTAGACTCAAGTGTCTTGGGGGCTTCTGTCCATGCAGTAGGAACAACTTGATTGGTTCAGGACATTGACATAGCTGACTGGTGGTGTTTGTACAAAAGCCAAGACATGAGGAACCTCCTATTTCTTCCCTCAGGCTTTTGACCAGAGGAGCAGCATCCTGATCAACAATGACACAAGAAAGCTCTGCTTAGCTGATTGATACAATTCCCTTGCTAAATAATCTTTGCCATGCTCTATCCTTTCCTTGCCAGGGTAAAGTTTAAGAAATATTTCTCTCTCTAGTCTATCTGACTCACTCACTTCATTTGCATGCTTATTGGCAATTCAAGCTGGTTTTCCAAATGGGTGACTCTACTCTACTAGGACTCATTTTCAGAGTCTTGGGGATAACCCTGGTTTGGGGAAACTGTCTATTACTCACAACTATAGCTTTTTGGTCCCACTTGCATCTCATTTAAACAAATCAATCAAGACAATAATAACTAACATTTATATAACACCTACTATGTACCAAGCAGTGTGCTAAGTATTTTTTAATTATTACCTAATTTTATCCTTATAACAACCATCATATTATCCCATTTTAAAGATGAGGAAATTGAGACAAAGTTTAAATGACTAGCTCAGGGTCACATAAGTAGTATGAAGCCATATTTGAACTAACTCTCATTTTGGTGTTTTTTTTTCCATTGCATCATCTAACTGCCACGAAGGCAAAAGCAAGTATAATCATAACATAATAATATATACAATATATAATCATATTCATCACATTCAATCATCTGGTAAACAGTCTCCCTGGGGAAGAATGGGCACAAACTTGCGGAAATCTGGTGGGAAGTATATGAGGAGGAAAACCTGTGTATCTGGGGGGCGATTCACAGCTCTGAACCACCTGTTGGCAGAGCCATTCCCTTTCTGGGCATCTTCACTCTCTTGAGGTCTCTGCTTGAGCTGAACTGACAAGCTTTCAAACTCATCTGAAGGTAGAGCAAGTGCAATGCGCTGACCATATTGTTTGAGTGTGACACACATATTTGCCTAAAAGACGATTTTTTGGACAATTTACGCAAGGCAGGTACTCCACAGGGTGGTCTGAAAAAAGATACAAGGACATTTTCAAGGTCTCTCTGAATCACTTTGTAATCCATTATGATTCATGAGAGACATTAGCACAGGACCACCCAGGGTAGTATGCCCGCATCAGAGAAGGTGCAGTGGTCCACAAGCTAAGCAGAATTGAAGTAGTTCTTTTGAACTACTGCACAAATTTAGAGCCACCTCCACTCCAAATGTACATATGGGTCTTTTGTGCTCAACCGTGAGAGAGCCATATGAGCTCGTATTGGTTGGATCAGCCATAGTTGGATACACCGTACCTTGCCTCCAACACAGAGATGTTGTCTTGGTTCTCTTCAAGCTCAAAGGACACCAACCAACATGGATGTATATGTAAATCTATTTTACATATATGTCACACATCAAAAGGAACTATGTGTTAATATGAGAATTCCCACCACCACAAATATGCAGAGTATAACATGTCAATGATTTAGGCCCTCAGAAGTTTGCCCAATTTTCAGAGAGGTTATTGATTTTGCCAATTATCATATAAAGCAATCACAAGTTGGATTTGAGCCTTGATCTTTCTTCACAGCATTCCATCTCCTGTCACCATCATCCTGGTACCATGTGCCACATATATGAATTATTTACACTTTTCATTTCTACTTCTGGTAAGCTACAGCTTCATTTAAAGCTCAGCCTAAGGGCCTTTTTTTCATATGTATCCTTCCTTGGTATATGCAGTTTTTAGTACCAACCACACTCCCTCTCCCCCCAAAAGAAACTCCCTCATTAACTTGGTATTTATTTACATGCATACATGTTTTCTCTCTTACCAGCAGAAGAATGTAAGCTTTTTGAGGGCAGAGAGTTCTAATTTTTATCTATGGATTCTTAATGCCAAGCATAGTACCTGATATTTTATAGGTATTTTGGCAAGTGTTTGTAGAGCTGAAATTAATTGGGTTCTGAACTCAATGTTTAGTGCTTTATCCATTACACTATATTACTTTCATACATGCAAGGGTGTGTCTGTGTGTTATTTTCTACCTTTGTTTGAGTTATGAACTTTTTCTTCACTGATTATCAGACCATATAACGCCAGCTTAATTCAACTCCCTAGAATTGATATTACTTAAAGTGGGAAGAGAATGGACTTTTGTCATTTTTCTGCACCTGCTCTCATTTACCCTTTGTACCTCATTGGGTACAACTTTAGGTGTTTTCTCTTTGTGGGGCAAAAATAAAAGAACATATTATTATTATTATTATATTCTTCACAAATACCTTGAATATGAATTTATCACTACTGATGACACTGGATGATGAATACAAATGTGGCTCTTTAAAAAAAATAAAGGAATGTCAGAGATTTTACCAACAAATCATGCTTAGATGCTTACAAAAGAAAAAGGTGAGGAGATGCCTGTGATCCAATCAAACATTTTCTAGTAATAGAAACAAATGCTCCATTCTCCACAATGCTTCTAACTAATGGCTTTAACAGGTAGCTTCATGGCTTGGCAACAAAGCAGAGCTCTGTGATGCACGAAACCTGTTCTGACAATATAACCTTAAGATTTAAAAATAGCTTTCTCATTTTGATGCTCTTTAGCTGGTTGTTATGTTTGTGTTTCTCCATCTGTACACTTTTACTCTACTCTCAGTGGACAAGGGCTTTGTTAATAGTTGTATCTCAGAATTCTGGAGCATCTAAAATTTTACAAAGTACTTTTCTCAGAACCACCCTTCAAGGGAGACAGAACAAAATGCTCTCTTCTCCCCTCCCACCTTGTACCTGTAGCTATGATTTCAATGGAAAAGGGAATTCTTGGTATAGAAACAATGTATTCAAAGTATACAATGGGTGGCTACTTTAAGACCATTTCCATATTATTTTTTAGAGACAATCAGGATTAAGTGTCTTGCTCAGGGTCACACAGCTAGGGAGTGTCAGAGGATAGATTTGATGTCAGGTCCTCCTGGCTCAGGACTAGGATCTATACATTGCACCACCAAGCTGCTGCTCATCTCCATATCATGTTACAAGTAGCCTTAGCTTTTCCTTCTTCTGCCTACTGTTCCCACTCCTATTCTTTAGACTTTGAAATCTAATGGACAAGCTTTCACATTATCTAGTCATTGTCTCAGATCCAGCATGATACTTTTCAGCCACCAGCAGCTCTAGCCTTCTCTTCCTCTGCTGCTAACTCAGACTCCCACTACTGTACCCACCACACCCATCTTTCCAGTCTAGGTGTTTTTCCCTTCTTAGAATATAAGTGCCTTGAATGCAAGGAATATATTGCTTACTTTTCTTTTTATCCTCAGCACTTAGCACAGTATCTGTCACATTATAACTCTTAATAAATGCCTTTTCATTCATTCATTCATGGATTCAGATCTATAATTTATAGTTTAGAGAGTTACCTAGGAGATCGAGAAGTTGAATTACTTCCTGATGATTCTGTGGCTTATAAATGTGAAGGAGGCTGGAGTTCAAGTCTTTCTGACTCCAAGGATAGGTCTGTACTAGAAAAACTTCTCTGTGTAAAGCTTATTATCTTTCATTTTACAGAGGAGGAACCGACAATTAAAGTTCTGTACTTGAGGTCACGTTAGACTGAAACCCACATCTTCTAAATCTGGTGCTCTTATTTACTATACCAAACAATTGCTCACAATGTTATGCCTCCACTGAAGCTCCCTAGTTTGGGACCAAACTGTGATCCATTTAATCAATCTTTGAATCCTAAGTGGAGCCATTTCTGATTTGAATCCCCTTTTCTTCTCAAAATGACTCATGGAGAATTTCAACAGGAATAGCATTTGGATGAAATTCCACCAACTCTACCGTATCACCTATACCAACAATATCCTTTTGTAATGAGTATAAATCTTTAGGAAAAACAAAAGCAACTCCCCTTTATAAACAGGTTCTAGACTACTTCCCTGTCTCCATACTTCAATGACCATCCCTATTTTAAAGTTATATATGGATATATAATTGATGTTGCCTTTCATCATTCTCACAATTCTTACCAATTGGGAATTAGGTAGTCATGTCTAGGATATATATGTGTGTTTTTTTTTCCTTTTGTCATAGAAACATTGGTTCCTGCTTCACAACTGTTCACTCCATCTCTCATCATCATCCCCAGGAATTTTAATATGTATATCATTATGCTTCTTAAAAATCTGAGCCTAACATGTTCTCATCAAACTCAAGGATCTTCTTTTCCAATCTACTTCAATGACATAATAAATGATTATACATTTGACCTTATTCCTTCTATTTATTTTTATCATTAAAATTCTGTCTTATTAAACTTCTAAACTTATTAAACTAAAATCTTTGGCAATTGACTAAATTGTCAATTTCTAACCTGATATTAAGATTCTATCTCCCCACGTGCCCACTATTCTAGCCAAGTCCCTCAAACACAATCTGTAACATCTTTCCATTGTTTCTCTGCTCATATGCTCATATGTTCCTCTTTGCTTGTTGAAGTATTATACTTTTTTAAAAAAAACATATGAGTCAAATAGCATATTATCTTTCCTTTTGCTTATAACAATATTCCTTCTTGGATTTTGTATAGGACTTTATTTTTCAACTTTCTAACTCACTTTTTAAATTTTGTGTTTTAGCTATTTGCCTACCTTTCAAAAAGGTTAAGAATCTTATGAAATAATTGATTCTGAAATATATCTACATCTTTTAACTTAGTATCTATAACAGTTCTCTGTACATCTAAGTGATTAATTAATATTTGATGACTGAATAATATTTTGAATACTAAAGGAATGTGTATTTTAAAGTAGTATATAATGTAAGTTACTAAAATTATTATTGGAGATAATGATTCATGAATCAGTAAGTACTTACTAATTGCCTGTTATGTCTTACATATTCAAGGGAAAGAAAAAAGAGATTATAAGAGGCATTTAAATATAAATTATATGCCAGTTATTTTCCTGGGTACTACAGAAGAAAAAAAAATACAAGATGGTATCTGCTCTCAGGGAGCTAACATTTTAATAAAGAAGACAAAATATATAGGGAAGTGGTGAATGAGAGGGAGTTATTTTGGTCAGAGATATAACAGGGATGATGTGTGTGCAGTTTTGAGTAACTGATTGTTGTACCCTTTGCAAGAATGGTATTATTTATTCCACAGCTAGAAATATAATGTGGGTATATAGTAGGGGAGGACTATGTACAAACAGTGATACAGTGTGAAAATAGCTTGACAGTAGTGTAATGGACAGGACTTGGACTAGATATGGTGAATTCTCTCTAATTAGAATAGATCCTGCCCTCAAGAACTTCTCTAATTTATATTAAATATCAAAAGCTAGCTGAGACCCGAATTTATTTTTTTTCTAGTAGAGAAAGAAAAGGTTAAAAAAAACAGTTTTATCTATGTACATTTTTATCAAATTAATAGTCAATTGTCCATGCATATTCTTTGTCTTTCATAGGTCACATTAACAGGTGGGTTTTTTGTATAGAACTTGACTTAAAACAAAAAAAAAGAGAGAAGATTCGATTTACTATAACTGTACAATTTGCACCTGGGAATAAGAATGTATTTCTAGAGGAATCTAAGCAGATCTTCCATCTGGTGCCACCAAAAAGGGCTTGAAGTTCCCTGCTGAGTGTACAAGGTTTAACAGCCAAAGGGTGATTACATCCTACTGAGAAAAAAATGACGTGACTGGGAAAAATGAAGATTGGATTATAAAACAAGAGATAGAGTATTTCAGTCACTCTCTTTTTATACGCACAAAATTGTCTAAAATTCTTCATTGGATGATAGTGATTTGTAGCTAAAAAATATTTCATTATTTGCTTATAAGACAAAGTACTTCATAATAGTTTGGGATATTTTTAGTTGAGGGATAGTGGGGGAATAATCAAATAGAAAGTATGAAATCAGGAGATATTTAGGAATTATCCTCCACTTTTGGCAATAATTAATAGCACTTCTTATAATAATACCTTTTACCTCCTTTAGAAAAGATATGAGCAAGATGAAGATCATTGAAAAGGGGAAAGTCAGGGTGATAAAGAAATTGGAAACAATGCTATATGAGAATTGGTTAAAGGTGTTAATGAATGTTTTAGCTGGAGAAGTGAAGACTTGGGAGAACATGGTCACTTCTTTCTTTTCTTTCTTTTTTCTTTTTTTAGTTTCAACATTTTTATTAAAGCTTTTTATTTTTCAAAACATATGGGTGGACAATTTTTCAACATTAGCCCTTGCAAACCTTGTGTTCCAATTTTCCCTCTTTTCCCCCCACACCTTCCCCTAGATGGCAAGTAGTCTAATATATGTTAAACATGGTAGAAATATATGTTAAATCCAATATATATATATAAATAGTTATACAATTATTGTGCTACACACAAAAAAATCAAATCAAACCAGTAAAAAAAAGGGAAGCAAAATAAAATGCAAACAAACAATAAAAAGAGGAAAATGCTATGCTATGAACCACACTTAGTTTCCACAGTCCTCTCTCTGAGTCTCTTCATCACTAAACAATTGGAACTGGTTTGAATCATCTCATTATTGAAGACAGCCTTGTCCATCAGAATTGATCATTGTATGAGCTTGTTGTTGCCATGTATAATGATCTCCTGGTTCTGCTCATTTCACTTAACATCAGTTCATGTAAGTCTCTCCAGGTTTCTCTGAAATCATCCTACTGGTAGTTTCTTACAGAACAATAATATTCCATAACATACATATACAGTCATTGCTTTCGAGAAAGAGTGAAGAAATTTGTTCTATTTACTTTAGAGGGAGCAAGGATCAGTAGATGGAAGTCCCAGATGTATACATTTGAAACCAATGTAAGGAATAAACATTTTAAATTTTGAATTGTTCAAAAGTAGATTAATATGCTAGAAGTCTCCCAATGAATATTGAATTATCAATTTCCAGGGATATTATTCAGAGAATTTTTGGTCAGGGTATACATCGGGATAGATAGCCAATGAAATTCCCTTAAACTCATAGAGTTTGTAGTTCCATGACTTTTAATAAGAAGACAAATATTTTGGGGGAGAATTTTAGACTATTCTGGAAATTTTATAATAATCTTACTTCCCCTACCTTGCTTTTTCCCTGCTTCTGTTCTCTCTTTAGTATGTATGCATTTTTCATATATAGACCATTTATTTAACATTTCTTACTTAATAGTTTTATATATATATGTACATATATATGTATGTTTATATACATATACATATATATCCAGCCCATGAATTTTTGCTTTTTTTTTTTCTTTCTTGAGGTCTTATAGCTACTATAATTCTTAAGTCAGCACTAAAATAAACCAACATTCACAATATATAAAGTGTATAAATAATCTCCTCATTCCTCCTGAATGGTAACAGGTCTTTGTTCCCATTCCAGAGAAAAAGTGACCTTTCTTTGTTAATGCTTGGCAGACCAAGCATTCTCACACACTGGGTAGTTGAGCCCTGTCCCAATGATAGGTATATGACTCAGCAGCACAGAAGCATTTTAACTTAGGATTGGTGAATTTTACCAGGCAGCTTCTCAATGGGATATATGAACACTGTACATACTCCCAGCATCCAGGGTATGCCCTTTGTAAATGAATAAAGGATGATTACACCCTTCTGAGCAAACACATTGTAAATGAACAAACATATTATAACTTGTCATTGCCTCCATAGCCATTTCTGTAAACTCTGATGAATTCATGTGAGTTCTCTGTTTTCTCAAAATCAGAGAGATATAATGCTGGCATAATAGTTACAAAAGGAGTGAGACAGAACAAAATGAATATGAGATAGTAGAGAAAGGACTCGCCTTGCCTTTTTTTGTCCCTTATCCTTCTTGACCTCTCTGAAAGCATTTGATATTTACCAACCACCTCTTCTTCATAATTTCTTCTTAATAGTTTTTTTTTATTATTGTTGTTCTCTCCCAATCTTACTCCTGCTTTTCTTATCCTCCTCATTCTCCTTTACTAGATCTTCATCTATGTCATGCACTCTAATTACAGGTGTCTCTCAAGGCTGTGTCCTGGGCACTCTTTTTTTTTTCTCCCTCTAAACAATTTCACTTGGCCATCTCATCAGTTCACATGAATTTAATTATCATCTCTATGCATATTCTCAGATCAATTTGTCTGGCCTTCTCCTTTTTCTGTATTCTAGTCTCACATCTTCATCAGCCTGTAGATATCTTAAACTCAACATGTCCGGCTGTGATCTCATTATTTTTCCCATAAAACCCTCCTCCTTTTCTAATTTTACCATTACTGGTGGAAATAGGAAATACATTTAGATACTACCCAAGATTAAAATCTTGTTATTTTTAACTTCTTACTTTCTTTCACTTTGCCCCCTTTATCCAATCTGTTGCCAACTCCTATCAACTGACCTTGTCAGTCCTTTATTCAATAAACTCTAATGACTCCCTATAACTTCTAGGATCAATATAAAATACTATTTGGCTTTAAGGCTCTTTTAAATTTTACAGTTTTATTATACCTTTTTTTTCTTCTTTCCTTCCTTCTTTCCTTCCTTCTTTTTCCTTCTTCCTTCCTTTTCTTCTTTCCTTCCTTTCTTGTACTCAGTGATTCAGGGACAATGATTTCTTTGCTGTTCCTCAAATATGGCACCATTTCAGGAATGTTCTCCTTTTTCATCTCTGACTCTGGGATTATCTGGCCTCTTTCAAGTCTCAGTTAAAGTCCTACCTTCTGCAAAAAAAGTCATTCCCAGTCCTACTTAACCTTGGTGTCTTCCCTCTGAGACTATTCTGAATTTATTCTGTGTCTTTTGTTTGTATATATTTATCTCTTCCATTAATCTATGAGATGCTTAAGAATAGGGATTGTGTTATTCTTATTTTTTCTTTGTATCCTTAGTCCTAAGCACCAAGCACAGGGATAGTGCCTGCCATATAGTAAGTATTTCATAAATACTCGATAACTTCCTAAAAATTTGTTGGCTTGGACTTAGGAGATCAGAGTCTTGTTGTGAGATCATTCCATTTGCATTAGTTTAAAAAGAGATTGGTTTCTTAAATTTTTTCTTTTTGCCTTTCTTTCATGGAGTTCCTGGGATTCTCCTCACACTCCTAAATCCTAATCAGGAACCACTAAATTCTGACTTTCAGTGGAAGTATATAATATATTGCTTATTTTTGTTTATGGGGTTCATGATGGTTTTAAAGTGAATCACCATGGTTTTAAAAGATGGTTTTGTATATAGTTTTGGTCACCATTCTTGTGCATCATCCCAAAATTTAGAATCTGTCCTTCTACTCCTAGAAGGGAGATTTATTTGGTAGCAATAACTTCAATGCTTAACTTACAAGAAAATGTTTCAACTTTCAATCAAACTTCCTATCCAGAGAAAATTTTCTGCAATGACGAGAGAACAGAATTCCCATGTCCTCTCCTATACAATTGAAGATATACTAAGGGACTAAACTTAAAATGTGAGTGAGCAAAATACTTACACTTTGCTCTCTTTTATTGACATGATTTATTTAGACAGAATATGTCCAGTGATAATGGGGGAGGGGTCTATGAATCTCAGTACGCTGTCTTTCCAAACTGAAATTCCATGTACTCAGTGTTTATGTGGTTTAATAAGGACTCATCAGAATGTTTGCTTGAGACCTGTATAGCAAATACTGAGTATGTTTCCATTCTGAGTAGTACTATAAAGCAGGAGCAGAGTCAAGGGATAGGCTAAGTTGGATATTGTGGGGAAAGGATACACTCCAGAGAGATGCAAATGATATTGATTACTAGTGGCCCACTATGAGTTCTTTATGTATTTTCCATATTTGCTTATGGACTCCTAAGAGTCTTTTGCATTTTCTGCAGAGTGAAATAAACAGCATTCTGTGAACAATATGCATTTGTTACACTGAGTGCTTCCTATGGAAGTTTTATACTTTGTTATAACTATTTTCAGAAATCTATAAATAAAAACTATATTTGGAGATCTCTGAAGGTAAACTTTGAGAACTATATGAATCAAAGAGGGAGTGATCTATTAGGTCCAGCTATAGGAAGAAATTTATACAAGTTAGTAGTTTGGGCACCCTGACTTACAGTTTTATAAATGTGAACTATGATAATGATCTTATGATGATGAAGTTGAAGATGATCTGAGTTTGACATATACCTTGACTCAATAATAAAAGTTGGCATTTCTATGATGCTTCACAAAGAGCTTTATTATACATTTCCTCATTTGATCTTCACCACAATCCTATGAAGTAGATAATACAAATAATACTGTCCTCATTTTACAGTAAAGACATAACGCTTCTAAGAAATTAAGTAGCTTTTCCAGCTAGTGAGTGGTTGTCAGTCAATCAAGAAGTATTTGAAGTGCTTATTATAAAGCACTGGGGATACAAATAAAGGCCAAAAACAAAAATAAAAAATAAAACAATCCTCCAGTCTTGCTTTGAAGGAGCTCATAATTTAATGGAGGACTCAACACATACTTTATTTGAGAACAACCCCTGTTTATATTGAAGCCCAGCCAATGACACTAAATCAACAGATGTGTTTCATTCTCTTAGCAAGCTTGCAGCAGACATTCATACTCTCTTCAAGGATTCTTAAGCTGAAAGAGAGGCACACAGAAAAAAATATAAGCACAGAGAAAGAGAGAGACAGAACTAGATAGAGAAAGAGAACAATAGATAGAGAAAGATTCAGAGAAACACATGGAGAAGACAAAGAAAAAAACAGACAGACAGACAGACAGAGGAACACATATACAACAATAGAAACAGAGAGACAAAGATAGAGAAGAGAGAGAAAGAGAGAAATTGGAGTGGGAGGAGAATGGATGTGGAGTCAGGAAGATCTGACTTTTACTAGCCTCAGACATTTACTAGCAAAGTGACTCTGATTAAGTCATTTAGCCCTCTTTTTTATTTTAATTTCCTCATCTGTAAAATGGCGATGCTTATATCAAAAGGACTTTTTTTTTCAAAACTGTAAAACACCATATAAATATTATTATTAACTAGGCTAGGTATTAGAAAAAATATTACTGATTTTAATATAATTTTTTTATTTTATATATCGCATTTTATGCATTTAAATCATTATTCTGAGAAAGGGTCAAACAGGATTCACCAGACTATCTATAGGGAGATAAAAAAAAAATCTGAAATAAAAGTTCCCACTGTCATGTGACTTATCATTTTGATAGGAAGACTCTCTTAATTAGTCCATTACATAGAATTTTAAGATTTATGAAGTTCTTTCCTCAACATAAACCTATGAAATAGTGAGAATGTAACTCTTTCTTTTACAGATAAAAAATGAGGCTCAGAGACATTAAACTACTAGTGTCAGAGTTGATACTCAACCTTAGGCTTTCTATTTTGTGCCCGGTAAAAGAAAATTCAATTTTTTGGGGGGGTTATTGTACTTCTGCATGGACTCAGCCCTGTAGTAGGCACTAAAGTAGAGACCAAAACACTGTATGATGTCTTTTCCCTGCCTTTCAGGAACTTTATACTCATACTAGGGAAATAAGACCAACATGTGAAACAACTATGAAATATAGTCCATCTGGCCACTGTTGCCAATGAAAATGTGTTGCTACAAGCAGCAAATAATAGGGATGGTTTCATAAAGTAGGAGTAAATGAGTAGCCCTGGTTAAATGGTGGAGGTGATTACCAAGGGCTCTGACATATGTGGGAAAAAAATGGGTGGAAGTATAATGAGAACAGTACAGGAAGGGAAAAACTGAATACATGAAGGTCTAAGGAATGTGTGAAATGCAGCCCAGGGAGAGGCTGCTGCAGGAGATCCTGTACAGAAAAGTACTGGGTTGTAATCGTGGATATTGGTCCCTGCAGTGAAACCATATGATGAACATCAAGAGGAGACAGAACACTTGATTTGAAATCAAGAGATCAGGTTTTGAATTCTGTCATTGCCAGTTACTGTCCTCGAGACTATGGACGAGTCACACCCTTTCTCTCACTGTTTTCTTATGTAAAAAATGGTGGAGAAAATACTGATATTACCAACCTCACAGATTGATTAAAGTATTGTAAACTATGCAGAGCCATGAAAATGCCCATTATTTTTCTAACACCTAACCCATCACTCTGTATTTAGCATGCTTCCAATAAATATTTAGGGTATTGAATTCAGAAGAATGATTTCTGAAAGGTCATTAGGTTCCAGAAATGAAGAAACGAGAAATATGACATAGCGATAGAGGTCTAGTCTGTTGGTCTTTGAGTCAAGAAGATGTGGACTCAAATTCTTTCTTTGACAGGTATAAGCTGTGTGACTCTGGGTGACATTGAGAAATCTGCACCCCAGGTAACTCTAAAAATAGATGAGGGGCAAATCTGGACTGATAGAGGGAATTTGTACCCTGAAAGATTCCCACTCCTAGATAAAAGGCAGTTACAGATTCCCCTTCCTCAGTACTACCCCATCCCCCCAGAAAAACTTAAACAAACCAAAATGCCGAAGTGAAGGAGAAAAGAATTCCATTGTTCCTGGTTGCAGGTTTTTTTTGGTGATGAAAGAACAATTACTGTGTTCTTGTTGAAACAGGCAATAATGCAAGAAGCAATAAGGCCTATAAAGCCAGAATTAGCACATTTATTGGGCATTTCTTCTTCAGCTGTCCTTGTTCTCTGGGTGCCCTTATTTCTAGCCTCAGCAGGTGGTGTTAGACTGCTCTTGCTTTCAGGTGTGTTTGGTGAGCTGCTGTCCAGGATTATAGGTCACCCAGAAGGAAGCTTTGTTATTCAATGAATATGCATCTTGAAATCTACAATAGAAAAATAAAAAAGTCAGGTTGTGCTGGAACCATCCTGAGCTGACTCTTGCAAAACAATTATTAAATTTTCATTGTGAACATTACCATCTCAGATATTATCCAATACTACAAATTAGGGCTTGATTTATTGTTTTGTTGATTGTCTAGATTTTAAAAAGTGATAAAGAAACTATTATTACTGATTACACATTTATTTTTTATTTTTCTCAATTACATGTAAACAGAATACTTTAACATTTATCTTTTAAAGTTTTAAGCCCCAAATTCATTCCATCTCTCCTACTCTCCCTACTCCTTGAGAAGATTATATATGAAAAATATTTTCATATTAGCCATTTGGTCATGCAGCTTCCAATTGAAGCCTTCTATATGATTATGTGCATTATTTCATGGGGCAACCCATTCCATTTTGTGTCATTTAATTGTTGGGGATGGGGGTGACATGTTTGCCCTTGTTAAATATTTGAAGGAGTGTCTTGTAAGAGAGGGATTAAATTTATATTCTTTAGTCCCAAAGGACAATGCAAAGAGGAAAAAGACACAAAAAAGAGGTGTAAAGAGACAGATTTTTGGCTTAAAAGAAGAAAAACTCAGGGGCAGCTAGGTGGGGCAGTAGACAGAGCACCAGCCCTGAAGTCAGGAGGACCTAAGTTCAAATGTGGTCTCAGACATTTAACACTTCCTAACTGTGTGACCCTGGGCAAGTTACTTAACCTCAGTTGCCTCAGGAAAAGAGAGGGAGAGAGGGAGAAGAAAAGAGAAAGGGAGAGGAAGAGGGAGAGGGAGAGGGAGAGGGAGAGGAAGAGAGAAGAAAAATTCCTTAAGTCTTTTCTTCTCCAGATTAACCATCTCCCAGTAGTGACACAAGGTTCAGGAAACAGAGATCTAAAGCTTTATTTCAGTTACAGAGAAAAAGTAGCAGCTACATTTGACACACTTGGAATGCTGGCTTATTAGACAAAGGGGAACTTTAGGTAAAATGATCTAGGGAGTGATTTATGGGGCTGCCCCACCCCTACCCCATATGGTTAGGACATTTTCTTTGTATTCCTCAGATAGTAATTTTCTATCACTTTCAGCACTGAGAACATAAGAACACTTACCTGTGTTCTATCTGGACATAATGTGGGACAGAAATGAGCAGTGGGAATGATTTTCCCACTGAGTAGAGTAGTTTCTCTACTCTAAATGAGTAGAGAAAAGATAATAGTTAAAATAAGGTCTAGGCCAGAGCCTTTTAAAATATTTTTTTCTTTTTGGCCAAACTCCTACCTTAGGCATTATATATGATGTGAAAAAAAAAAGAAATACGTTGATTTTAACAGGTATACACAATTTACTCATATATATTGTATTTATGTGTGTATTTATATATATAGACACATATACATATTCACATATATAAACTTATCTCTATAGATTATGTATAATGTATATATAAAACACAGGAGAATAGATTAGCTATAAAATGTATATATTCATATTAATTATAATAAATGTATATACACATATTAATTATAATATCAATTGATTAATTGTTGCTTTGTCAAAGAAATACTCAAGATATACCCTGTGAGTTGAAATATCTTGCGTTTTCCCAGGCTATCCAGGTAAATTCTCAATGGTATTTACTAGCTGTGCAACTCTAAGGAGGTCATTTTCTCTCTCTGGGCTTCAGTTTCCCTATCTGTTAAGTGAAGGATTATACCATATTTTCTCTTAAGTCCTTGTCACCTTGAGCATTCCAAGACCTTACAGTCTTAGACGGTTTGCCAGATCCTATCAAGACACAAAGATTTCAGAAACAAATTGTCTCTTGTCTCAATAGCTGAGTGCAGCTCTCTATTGGATGTCTCTTATGTTTCTTCTACTTTCTGCCAGAACTCTCCAAAGTTGCTGTTGGTTTTGCTGTTTGTCTCAGCTTTCCATCTGCTGGTCTTTGGTTTCTATTTGTCAGTAGGTATGGTATTAGTAAGTTAATCAACAAGCACTTATTGAGCACTTACAATATGCAGTAAGTCAGGAGCCCAAATATGTCAATTGTGGCAAGTTTTAGATCATGAATTCTCAATCTAAGGGCCATTAAGACATTAGGGGGTGATCCCATGGATAGATTTCAGATGATCTCTGACTTTGGATGAGAGAAAATAGGTTTATTTTAATATAATTGATTTTCTTTGTAATACTGTGTATTTTACAAATTTTAAAAGGTTATTTGCCAAACAGTTCCATATGAGCTTGATAAAATCTGGTAGGCTATACTAGACTGCCAAAGAGATCCATGGCATAAAAAAAGTTAAGAATTATAATATAAGAGATCTTTCAGATGTTACTATTTGTCCATAATATTGTTTTAATTTGATCAGACCCCAAAAGTAATGAAGAATTTCTTAAATTAGTTTTTTTATCTCTCAAAAGAATTTGACCCAACTACACGGGAAAAAAAAATTAAATGGATGAAAAATTTTTATTGTTAACTATGATAAGCACTTAGATGTACAACCTATAAAGTTGATATCTAAAACCAATACTGCAAATTGATCATGAATCAGCCCAAGGATTGAATAGGAAGAGGAAAAGTTTGCCTTTGGGAAAGCATAAGCTTCTTTTAAGGACCCCAAATTCTCTCGGAATCAAAAACATATCTTTTTAACACTGTCTTTCTTCTGATAATATTATTGAAATGTGTGAAATAGAATGCTAACATGTTAGAGGAAAATGGAGTTGAGAATCAGCCAAAGTGCAATGGAGAAGCTCATAGTGGGCATGAGTAGGCCATAGAACATTACAAATAAGTAACTGCTTTGAAGAAGTAATGTAAAAGGTTGTCATCAATGGAATGTATACTCGAAAAATGAGAGTGAGTGTATGATAATCAAGAGACTGCCAACATGGTCCATTAGTATACTAATGACTTCAAGAGAATGTGAGAAAGGTCTTCAAAGAAGATTGGGTAAGATAACATCTATGGGACTTTCACAGAATGGAAAAGCATAGGGAAAATGTATTTTTCCAGTATTGAAATAATGGATAAAGCAAGCCAAGCTAAGGAGAATTGTTCTGACAAGTACCCCACTAAGTGAGACTGGTTGGCTTAGCAGGGGAGTGAAATATTGAATATGCACCAGTTAGCAGATATCTGCAAAAACTCAAGCCATGGTTGAAATCTAAAATTGCATATTCTAGACTGGTGTTTGTAGTATTATTTTCCCTTATTGTACTAGATACAGCATTTTCCATAAACATCTGTTTCATTTTTCTTCCAATATGTGAGCATTGTCATTAAAAACAAAAGAAAATATGAAAAAAAATAACATATTGTGAATCAGAGGATTCAGGTCAGTTCCTGACTCTGCCACTTCCTTCCCTGGATAACTTTGGGCAAACACTGACTTTTTCTGGACCTTATTTTTTTCATCTATAAAATGAGAGGATTAATGAAATAATTCCCAAGATCCTTTTCAGCACCTGATCCTTGGAATGTGTTGTGAGACAAGGTAGTAATCAGTAATAATTCCTGACATTTTTTTTATTTAATAGCCTTTTATTTACAGGATATATACATGGGTAACTTTACAGCATTAATAATTGCCAAACCTCTTGTTCCAATTTTTCACCTCTTACCCCCCCCCACCCCCTCCCCTAGATGGCAGGATGACCAGTAGATGTTAAATATATTAAAATATAACTTAGATACACAATAAGTATACATGACCAAAACATTATTTTGCTGTACAAAAAGAATCAGACTCTGAATTATTGTACAATTAGCTTGTGAAGGAAATCAAAGATGCAGGTGTGCATAAATATAGGGATTGGGAATTCAATGTAATGGTTTTTAGTCATCTCCCAGAGTTCTTTTTCTGGGTATAGCTAGTTCAGTTCATTACTGCTCCATTAGAAATGATTTGGTTGATCTCGTTGCTGAGGATGGCCTGATCCATCAGAACTGGTCATCATCTAGTATTGTTGTTGAAGTATATAATGATCTCCTGGTCCTGCTCATTTCACTCAGCATCAGTTCGTGTAAGTCTCTCCAGGCCTTTCTGAAATTATCCTGTTGGTCATTTCTTACAGAACAGTAATATTCCATAATTTTCATATACCACAATTTATTCAGCCATTCTCCAACTGATGGACATCCATTCAGTTTCCAGTTTCTAGCCACTACAAAAAGGGCTGCCACAAACATTCGTGCACATACAGGTCCCTTTCCCTTCTTTATAATCTCTTTGGGATATAATCCCAGTAGTAACACTGCTGAATTCCTGACATTTATAAGGCACTTTGATGTTTGCAAAGCATTTTACCTACATCACCTCATTTGAGCCCTATAGTATATGAGCAGGGTAGGTATGATAATCTCCATTTGGCACATTGGGAAACTGAGCATCAGAGGGGTTAAGCAGCTTGCTTGCACAATGCTAGTAAATACGAGGCCTGGATTAAAAGCCCAGGTCTTCTAACCACTAGTCTTGCATTGCACAGTGTCTTTCAAAAAGATTGCAGGAGAGAAGTAAAGCTGTTAAGCTTTTGCTAAACCACTTTTGTGCTAAATTTCAGATGCAAAGGAAAGGTGGGGGCAGGGGGAAAGCTTAGTTTTGCTGATAGGTTGTAGTTGAGTGATTTCTTCTGCAGCCTCATGGTCCCAGAGCCTTCTTTGTTTTCCCTCTAACATTTTTGTTTCTTTTCTTCTTTCTTTGCAGGGAAGTGATGATGACATGGTGGATAAAAACAAGTGTTGTACCCTCTGTAACATGTCTTTTACATCAGCAGTGGTGGCTGACTCACATTATCAAGGGAAAATCCATGCCAAAAGGTTAAAATTGTTGCTAGGAGAACAACCCCCGGTAAAGGCCACAGGTAGGTCTATGAACAATAACCATCAGGAGAGACTGGAAATAGCACAATGTGTACAGCTCCTTAATTAAAACCCACCATTTGCAAGTACAATTGGTTGGGGCATCAATTATTGATGTACCTTTTTAAAAATAATAATAATAAATGGCTAGATAAGGAACCAAGTTAAATAATCACCACAGTTCTTTCTTCTGGCTGTCATAACAACTTTCAAAAGTTGCAGAAGTTCATTATATCATTTTGCTTTATTTTGATTCATAGCTTAGCAGCAGCTCTCTTTTCCTTGCTAGGAAATGGCTTGTGTCTTAGAAGACTTGAGTGTTGGAAAGAATTCTGGATTAGGAGTTAGCAGACCTACATTTGAACTCTGATTCAGTCACTTGATGGATATCTATATTATCTGGAACAAATCACTGTGGGGTTCAGTTTCCTCATTTCTAAAATGAAAAGATAGTCTTCTCAGGTTTCTTTCAGCTCTAAATCTATGATGCTTTATGTATAAATGGGAAATTTTGATTTTTAGATGTTCTTTATCAGCTATATATTTATAAATATGTACACAAATAGGCACCTATGCCTTAGTAGAGAATTAATATAATAATCCTTGTTTGTAAATTACAATGAAGCATTTTTTATTTTGAATTTAGGGGTTACTATAATTCTTCATAGAATGTAAATTCTTAGTTGTATGGCTATATTTGAGATTTTGACAGTCATAATAAGATTAGTTTATTTTCATATTTAAAAAATAAAATGTTAGAGAAACTAAATTTAGCTTTGATATAATAGACAAATTTCTGGAATTTCAATTTAATCCAATGAACCTTTATAAAATATCTATTTATTTCTGTAAGGCTTTGCTATGTGATGGATATGAACAGCTGACAATAAAAGGCCCCCTGATCTCAAAAAACTATTTTCTACATGAGGAGGTATATCAAGTAAACAGACAAGATGCATGATAATTTAAGGAAGAAGAAAACACTAGCCACTAGGGGCATTGAGAAAGGTTTCTCATAAGAAATGATTTATTAGCTGAGTCTCAAAGGAAATCAGAGAGATCTAGGCACAAATCATACCGTTGACACATACTATCAATCAAACAATCAATAAAAATTTATTAGCCTTGAAACCACATTCTAGGTACTGTGCTAAAGATACAAAAGAAGACAAAAGACAGTTTTTGCCTTCAAGGAGTTCATGATCTGCAATCTGCACAACTCATTTAATTTCTCAGTGCCTCAGGAATACTATCTAGTATTTTTCTACTAAGCCTTAGAATTATTATTTGTAATATTTATTATATGGGTTGATCCAATCAAACAGCATTTATTAAGCACTTACTGCATGTTAGGTTTTGCACTGTGTGCTGAAGATTCAAAGCTTCCTTTAAGGAGCTTACAGTCTAATGTAGATGGAGTTCCCATGGTAGGAGCCCTATCAACACAGAAAAGCAGGAATCTTTTACATTTTTTGCCATTTGTCTAACTATTAGGAATGGATCCAGAATCAGATAATCTGAGTTCAGATGCAAACTCTGCCTCATTACCTGAGTAATCTTGGAGAAGCCATCCATGATTGGGCCTTAGCATTCCTGTCTCTAAAATTTAGTTTGGGCTGATTGTTATCTGTTGTTTCTTCCAGCTCTAAATTCTATATTCCTGGGTTTACTCTTGTCTAACTCTGATTTTATGAAATAGTGCTTCTGTTGCAGAATAATCAGACTATAGTGAAGTTAAAACAAAGTGGAATTGCTTTGTAATCCTCTAAAGAGGTGGAAAATATTTCATAATTATTGCTAGTGGCAGGTTAGTTACCCTTACAGAGGAATTAAAGTTTAGTTTCGCATTTTACCTCAGTGTCTAATGAGTTGTGCATAAATTATCAGTATAATTAAATAGCCATTTAAAAGGGAAAAAAGATTATAGATTTTAGAGTCTAAGATACTGCTGGCCTTTTTCCCTCACTAGTATCTCTTTTAAGAAAGTCGGACTCTCTGCTAGGCTAAACATGACAGATAGTTGTTCTCTGACTATGCCTAAAACTTCTGCCTCTGATTTTTTTATTTGTTTCATCATTTATTATTTTATCTTTCCATTCATTCATTTATCTACTATTTATTATTTCCTGTATCTGGTCAGTCAATAAGCATTTATTAAGCACCTAACTTGGCATATTATGAGACATTATGATAAATGTTGGGGATACAAAAAAAAGAAAAAAAGTAATGTCTGACTTCAAGGAGCTTACTTACATTCTAATAGGAGAAGAAACATACATAAATCAAAATATACAAGATCAATACAGAATAAATGGAAGGTTACATTAGAAAGAATGAAATTAGAAATTGGGAGGGCCTCTTAGAAGAAATGGTATTTTTGTTGTTTATCTTTCATTCCCAAAGAAGACAAGAACATCAAGATGATATTTGACTTGGAAGTAAATTGGATTTAAGTGAAGGAGGGGTGTGCAAGGTCACTAGCCTCATATTCTCCATTGGAGCCATTTGGGTCCAGTGGCAAGATAAAGATAAGGAGGACTGAAGATCGACCCAAAAGTAGCAGGAGATCTTAGCCTTTTTAAAATTTATTTTTATGTCTTATTTTTAATAGCATTTTATTTTTTCCAGTTACATGTCAGAACAATTTTTAGTATTCATTTTTACAAGATTTTGAGTTACAAATTTTTCTTTCTTCTTGCCTCCTTACAAAAACAGTAAGCAATTCGAGAAGTAGTATTTGAATTAAATGTTAAAGGAAGTCAGAAATTTCAGCACCAGCAGTTTGTACCAGCAGTAGCAGCAGTTTGTGTGAGAGAGTATTCCGAATGGAGGCATCAAGATGGTGGATAGAGGTTCTTATGCAAAAAACAGAAAACAGGCCAGAATGGCTAGAATTACACTGGATTTGTGAAAGTGAGTAGAATGTAAGAAGAATGAAAAAGAAGGCCACAGGTTATTAAGAGCTTTGAATGCCAAAAAAAAAAAAAAAAAAAAAAAAAAAAAAGGACTTTATGCTTAGTATTGCTGATAATAGGAAATCACCTAATTTATTGACTAGAGAGTGATGTGATTATACCTACATTCTAAGAAAACTAGAATCTGAAAGGAAGGTTGATTACAAGTAGTAGAAGACTGAGGTAGGGAGATCAATTAGGAGCCTATTACTGTAATTCAAGTGAGAAGGCTCCAAACTCAGGCAGAAGCTAAGTGAAAGGGGAAAATGTACAAGAGAGATTATAAAGAAATTATAAAATTTGTCAATTAGATCTGTGGAGTGAATGAGAAAGAGGCACCTAAGATGACGCTAAAGCTTCAAACCTGAGCAGCTGGAAGGGTAGGGATGCTCATGATATTAATAAGGAAGTTTAAAAGAGGGTAGAGTTTGCTGGCCAATAATGATGAAATTTTCTTGGCTATGTTGTATTTAAGATGCTTTTTAAGACATCCACTTTCAAAAGTTTCAGGATTTTTTTGGTGACATAGGATTGAGCAGGATTGAAATCAGGGTTGATAAATAGATTTAAGAATCATCTGAATAAAGATGATAATCAAATCCATGGAAGCTGATGAGATCACCATGTGAGAAAGTATAGATATGTAACATATGCTTTCTGAGTCAGGCTGCTACTTTTCCTCTTTGAGGGGTCAGGATATCATCTCTACTGCCACTAATTCAATCCTCCACTCCAGATGTTCTTCCTCAAATGGTCATAATAAATGACTAAAGACCCAGTTTTATTTTATCAATTTAACATCAATTATCCTTTGCCTTGGCGTATTTACTTAAAGATATAACAAAAATAGAACTATATTTTCCCCAACATCTCAAAGGGATATTATCTCAGTCTCAGAGGAGAGTAAGCTCAGACTTGACCCAGTTTGACTATAGCATTGGTCCCACCAAGTTCAAATTCAAATATAGCATTGCTTCTGGATAAGTCATTTTAAATACTGATTGACTGGGTTATAAAATTTGATTCTGGCTCTCCTTGGTACCAATGTTGATCTGGTTACAAAATTTATAACTGAAATCAATTTGTTACTGAAATCCAGGATTCTTAGACCTCAAGTAGCCTGATTTTCTCACCTTTCAAAATTCACAAGGCTATTCTCTCTAGATTAATATTGCCAAAAAACAAAAGAACAAACACCAAAACTAAGGCCCATATTCACTAAGCTACATGTTCTCAGATGGAGAGGGCCCAAGGTCTCTCCTATAGGTTTGGCTCTTTCAAAGATACCATTGACCAAAAAGAAGGAAACCAAAGAGAAAGGATAGGCTTTTATTCAGCCAATTAGTGCCTTTGGTATATACTTCCAAACAATAAAGAAGGCTGTTCTTTACTAAGTAGTTAGTAGACCAGAAATCTTTACAGAAACATCTATGAGTTCTACAAAGTCTTTCCAAGTCCAAGACATTCATTGTATGAAATCACAATTTCTCCATCTTTTTTCCTTCTATTTTTTAAAGAATTTTATTTTTCTATGTGAAAACTGTAAACAATGGTATTCTTTGTATGTTCATAAAGACTGGGCTCAATGGCCAGTGCTTCATTCTGAGAGAGAAAAGAGGAGATATTCCTAGACAACCAGATATTTTTAAAATTAACAATAACATTTTCTCCCTCTTATTTCCCCATTAGAAAAAACACAAAAACAAAACTCTTGTAACAAATGGATAGATTCAAGCAAAAGAAATTCCTTTGCTACACTGTTTATGTATAAAAAGCATATTGTTCAATCTACATACTGAGTCCATCAGTTTTTTGTTTTGAGTTTTGGGAATTTTTTTTTTTTTTGGCATTGGGAGATAGGATTGATATTGGGTCCCCTGCAGCAGGGACATAAAGTGTTCCTTAGCATTGCATGAATGAAGATTCATCAAAAAAAAATCCCAAGAATAAAAATACAACAGATAGTTTCTTGATATTCTATTTTATAATAATGATTTGGTTAAAGACTATAGTTTTTTCAAAGGTCGATATAATAAAGTCTTCTATTGAATTATATATGTGAAAATTGAAATGAAAACATATTTGTTTTATAAGTATATAATAGCATAAGATAATACTAATAGTTTATGTTTCTATATACTGTAAAATGATTTGTTCACAACAATCCTGAGACATACTAGTACTAGTATCCCCATTTTATAGATGAGGAAACAGGTTCAGAAAATTTAAATGACATTGTGATGAACATGTACCCATTTGATTAAGGCTATATCTTACTTCAGCAAAAGATTCTTAGTATCCACCAAAGAATCTACTCCATTTGATCTATAAAATAGACACTGGAAAACAAATGTCACCTCAAATATTTCCCTTGTTTGTTTAAGCAGCCCTTTTGTTTTCTATGGCTAAACTCAACATTTATGCTAAGCTTAGGTTTTGGAAGTAGTGAGAGAACAAGAAGAACAATGTCTTTGTTTATAGTCTCTATTAGCAAGTGCTAAAGTTATTATTTTTTTAAAATTTCATTTCATGATAAAAATAGTGCTCTGTGAATTTAAATACAACCTCAACACAACAAAATACCAGTTTGTTTTCATGAATTCAAACACCCTCAGAGCTAGAAAATGTTCTCAGGGTAATGTGGGAGTTGCTGTCAATAAACTAAGTCTTATTTGAATGTAACTGAAGCTCACAATGCCCACACATATTCATCATCACAGAATTGGTTGGAGCATCTTGCCTCATGGCTTGGTCATCCCATCTGTTGAACTGTCCTTAGGTTTTCGCCAATTTGGGGATCTTTTTATCTTTGTATTGACTTAATCTGGGTAGCATTTGGTCTATCAGTCGACAAATATTTACTACATGCCTACTGTTTGCAAGATAATGTGTTTTTAAGCACCGGGGATGCAAAGAAAGGCAAAAAAGTACCTGTCCTCAAAGCGTTCACAGTCTACTGGAGAGGGAAGTAGACAAAATGAAATGAGCTATGTACAAATAAGCTAGATACAGGATAAATTAGAGATAATCCAGAAAGGGAAGACACTGTCATTATTTGAACGAGAATCTGATTCATCCCAGTTCATTCCAGAATTGGGAGACGGGGGTTATTTAAGGAATAGCAAGGATGTCAGTATCATTGTACTGTTGCTAGTATAATGTGTAAGAAGGCTGAACAAGTAGAAAGGAGGAAGAGCACATTATGGAGGGCTTTGAATGCTAAACAGAGAATTTTATATTTAATGCGAAGATAATAAGGGATCATTGGAACTTACTGAGGGGTTTCCTGGTCAGACCTGCACTTGAGGAAGATCATTTTGACTACTGAATAGAGGATTGACTACGTCAGTGAGACAGAAAGGTCTTTTTTTTTTCTTTTAACCAAAGAATAACTCTGATTCTTTCACTCTCCTATCCAAAAATAAAAAAAAAACAATAAAAATTAAGGCATTCCTTATTGCCTTCTACATTGAGAATAGATACTTTAGGGGCATCTAGGTGGAACATTGGATACAGCACCAGCTCTGGAATCAGGAGAACCTGTTTTGAAATCTAGCCTCAAACACCTACTAGCTGTGTGATCCTAAGAAAGTCACTTAACTCTGCCTCAAAAAAGAAAGGCAGAAAGAAAGATAGAAAGAAAGGAGAGAGAATAGATACTCTGACCTGGCATTCAAAGCCTCCCCAAAACCTGATTCCACTTTACCTTGACATGTTTTATTTCCTAAAACATAAACTTGGCTCAGAACATTTCCCAAAATGTGTTTCATTTTATTCTATCCCTGAATCTTACTATTGTCGTTCATATTTTCATTCAACAAAAACACTATTAAAATTACTATTTATTAAAATTATTTACTGCTGTGTAAAATACCATGCTAAGCATGGAGGGAAACACAAATAAGATGGGCCATGCTAAATGGTGTTGTCTTGGCAAAAATGCTGGTCTGGTTTACCATTTCATTCTCCAGTGGGTTCATGCAATCCAAGATTAAATGACTTGCCCAGAATCACGCAACTAAGTGAGGAAGTGATTGCACATTTCCTAATGGACTAATGCCCACTTACTAACTACCTGGATTTACTGTCAGGTCTTTCTGTGCTCCATCTACTGTGCTACCTAGCTGACACAAACAGAACTAAAGGATAATCCCTGCCTTCCTGGATTCCACACTTTAGCCATTTGTCTGAAGTGTTTTACCTCCCTCCTCTCCTTTTGAAAGGAATCCAACTATATTTAAATAGCCAACATAAATAGCAACTTCTCTATAAAATCTTTTTGACTGCATGCAATCTAGTCTGACTCTGGGAACTTCCTTTATATCTGCTTTTATTGCGTTTTCCATTTTCTGACTTGTTAACTGAATATTTGTTTTCCTCCTCTTTATTAGATTATGAGAACTTTTAGGACAGGCCTTTTCTTAAATCATTTTTCATTCCCTATATTATCTTATATAGAGTTGATCAATCAACTGACATTTATTGTGGTGTTCTCTTCTTTTTCTACAATATATGATGATTCTCTGGGAGCAACTTTCTTGGGGAGGTTTTCTGGAGGCAGCCTTAGTTTCAGTTCCAAGTAATAATCACTTCAAACACAGCTAGGAGTTAAAATCCAGTCCTTTATTGTGCCTTTCAAAGTCTTGAGCTTCAGCTTCTAGCTCCCTCCGAATGTCTCCAGCCAGCACAAGCACAAAGGTGGAATATGGAATGAATCTGTCTCTGCCTCCGAGAGGGCTTCTGTCCCTGGTCCTGAGAGCTTCTTGCTTATATGCTGTATACTGAGTACACACCAATCATTATATCACTGCGAAACCATTATTTGTTGTAGGATTAAATCAATTCTAAACTAGATTTAAACATTGTCTCCTCAATTCCACTTAGTAGTACCTTGTTTCAAGTTCTGGCCCATAACATCTCCTTGTAGGATCAGATCAATCATACTGAACCATGCTAAATTAGATAATTATTGTCTCTATCAATTCTAATGACTTAACACTTTGTAAGGATTCCAACAATTTATAATTATTTACTACATAAGAGGCCCTGTGCTAAATGCTGAGGATAAAAAAAGGCAAAAACAGGCCCGGATCATAGGGATCTAAGATTCTAATGGGGGAGAGTAAATAAATATGTGTATAGACATAGTCAATGGAAATTTATCTTGGGAGGAAGAGACTATCATCAGGCTGAGGTTTCTTGAAGAAGGTAGAATCTAAACTGAGTCTGAAGACTATCGTGGCTAGATTATAGTGTGTTAAGGGAAGTAAAAGATGAGAAAAGGAACTGGGTTAAAAAAGCTTTAGATTCCGAACTGAAAAAATCTTATATTTTGTTCCTAGAAGTAATAGAAGATCACTGGAGTTTGTATAAGTAGGTTTACATGGTCAACTCTTAACTTTAAGAAAATCACTTCAGCAGCTAAGTGGGGAACAGATTACAGTAGAGAGAACCTTGAAGCAGCCCAATTAGAAAGCGATTGCAATACATCACATGAGGTGATGAAGGCCTGCAAAATAGTGATGATGGTGTGAGTAGAAGGAACACTTAGACACTCGATAAATATCTATTGAATTGAAAACACATTCAACCAGCATGCAGTGTTTATCTGGTGAGAATGGAAGGATTGGGACAGACTGCAAACCTTCTTTCTTTCATGTAATCTCTTCAGAGGTTTCATGTGGCTTTTTTGCCCCCTAATATCTCTTCCCCTTAATTTCTACTCCATGGTTGCTCTTACTATTAATTTAGAAAAATTTCACTTAGATATAGAATGGAAGAGGCCCATGTAAGGGGGCCATCCCTATTTCTTACTTCCTCTTTGGTTTGCCCTGACTGAATATTTTCTAATGGACTAATGCCCACCCACCCACCCACCCACCATTCACCTGGACAAGCCACATAGGTTCAATGAAAGAATAAAGAATTGTGCAAAGATTGGTTCTCCTATCCAGATGAATTTTCTTAATATAATGGGCATTTTTCTCCTGAAGAATTTCACACTTCACTGAGAATCCCTGACTGGCTGCAGGGATTCTAAAAGACCCCAACTACAAAGACCACATGCTCTTCTATAAGTGTAATATCAATGTGACTTGGAAAATAAGTCAATTGGATGAGGTGACTCCTAATTTGTTTAATTGTTACTCATTATTTATGGAATTAAATGGAAAGGGTGAAAGGAGAGGAAGGAGAAAGAGGAGGAGGAGGAAAAAGAGAAAAGAAGGAAAGAAAAAAGGAAAGAGGGAAGAGAGGAAAAAAGAAAGAAAGGAAGGAAGGAAGGAAGGAAGGAGAGAGGGAAGGAAGAAAAGGGAAAGAAGGAAGGAAGAAAAAAGAAAGAAGGAAGGAAGAAAGGGAAAGAAGGAAGGAAGGAAGGAAGGAAGGAAGGAAGGAAGGAAAGAAGGAAGGACGAAAGAAGGGAAGAGGGAGGGAGGAAGGACAGAAAGAAAATATTCTAACCTAACCAGATGAATTAAGTCTTTGAGACAGATGTGTTTTCTCTTAGCTACACTACTCATACTGGCTTTCCATAGAAAACAGGCTCTTCAACAGAAGTAATCATGGGGTAGACATAGTTTGAGCACAGATCACTGCTTTTCTGAGTTTCTTCATTTGACATGGGTGAGCAATTGGGAGATGTGAATCAGCACCTTCCCTCACACACTGAAGCTGTACTTGATCAATTGGATTGCAGTATTTCTTTCTATTGTGTTTTCTCCTTCAGATTGATACATGGTTATGAGGGTCTTAAAAAAGGTTGGCAGATCTTAGGGAACAGAGGGTGTCTGATGATCCCTAAAATCCCATCAAAATTTGAGAATCTGTAATTCCATGATACTGATTGTAAATCAAACATTAGAGCTATTCTCTGAAAAGCAGGCTGATTTAATCTTCCTTGGGAACCTCTCATTAATCTTTGTGGCTCATTATGCATCCACCCATTTTTCCTGGGCACATAAGAATCTGATTCTTGTCTCTTAAAGGATTCTCCACTGACACTCAACAACACTTATTAAATGTTTAGTTTATTTTGGACAGTTTGCTAAGCACTGGAGAGTCAAATAAAAAAAAGAAAAAAAGATGATCTCTGCCTTTAAGGAATTACTTTGGGAAAGATAATGCATAAAAATGGCTAAGTGGGGGTTGGGGTGGGGGTTAGAAGACATGGGGGTGAAGTCCAAGACTTTCAAAAATACAACTGAGAGAGGAATACATGACCTGATTGGACTTATTCCCAAAATGGAGAAACTCACCAATGCGAAAAGGGGGCTAGGATGACAGAGGGATATTTTCAAATGAGAAAGCCTCAGATGCTGAGGGAAGTTCCAGAGTGAGAAAGCAGCTGATTCGTAGTGGTGAAGTTCTCTGCAAATATAACGGCTAATAAAAAATTATCTATAGAATAGGTTTAGCAAAGACAGTGAAGAAAATTTTATAGCTGAACTGCTTTGAGCAATACCTCTCATTTTGGTGACTTTTTTTTCCTTTAACCTCAGAAATTCAGATCTAGTTCTCACAACTCATAGTCCAGCACTTAATTCCGAGAAAAAATATTGTGTTATTTCCAGCACTATATACTGGAAATAAGACACTTGGTAAAGGGACAATTTCTTCATTTCATAACTTGCCTCTATATAACTCAGTGCTCTGCTCATTTTTTTTACCTCAGTATCAATAATTCTGCAATATTATTTCTGCATATTCTTTTGGTCTGCACTTCTCCCACTCTAGTCCTTCAGTTCTCACAACACTCTTCAGGAGGTTTCTGGGGGGCAAAGGTCCTTAAGATCCTTGCTCTGCCTTGGAATATCTCTTCATTAATTAATCTGTCTATATGGTCACTTCCCATGACTGGTTCCATATTCCTCAGGATTGGTCTGCCCAGGTAACTCCATCTTGGTATATTATTTGACCTGAACATCCAGCTTTATTTTATAGTGAAAGAGGGGAGGGAAAATTTCTTCCTTAGTAAAATCACATTCCTAAACACACATACACACACACAGAATTCTCCCTGTAACTTCCTCTCTGGATAAAATTAATAGATTAAATCAAATCCTGTATCCACTGTGTTGATTGATGGATGGATAGATGGAGTCACATAATAAATATTAAAATGTCTGAAAACAGCTCTCATATCCCTGCATCCCCATCCCACCCCAGTTTTCTCTTACCAGGGTCTTTCAATGGTTACCTAATGGTTTCTGGTATGTTCATTTGGCTTCTTATTCCTGTCTTAGAGAATCAGTGTCTCATATCCATATCTCTCATGAAGCTGATGGGCACGAGCATCTCTTGAATATTAATAATGATAAAAAATGTGGGGCAGCATGGTGTCATGGTAACAGAGCAGTGATTTAGGAGTTAGAAATCAGCTGACTTGAGTTCTAATCCCAGGCCTACCACTAATGAGCTGTGTGATTTGGTACAAGTCACTTACCATATCTGAGCCTCAGGTTTCTTATTTGTAAGATAAGCCAGTTGGTTTAGGTAAAAACATGGAATCAAAATTTCAGAGCTAAAAGGGAACTCCTTCATTTCATCGACAAAAAGACTGAGGCTTAGAAAAGTGAAGGAATTTATCCCAATTTTCAGGATCTCTAAGGTCATTCCTTAGCCAATGAGTCTATGAAAAGGGAAAGGATAAAATAACTATGTTTTGTTGAAATCCTCTTAGTATTTATTTATGATTCACTGAATTTAAGCTTGTGCCTTAAGGTTTTGTTTTGTTTTTCTTTTTTTATTTTAAAATTCTTCCTTTGAGAGCTAAAATCTAAACTCAGTCTTGTTTACCTGATTAGACTTGACAAAGGTCACAAACCAAAATATCCTGCTTTCAGACTGATGATTTTTTTTCCTCTCTTTTCTATCTAGTGAACCCCTACAAATAAGATAATAGGAATAAGAATGAGACTGAAGTCTCATTCAAAACCCTGCAGAGCAATATAAGCTATCATGAGAACATCAAAGATACAGAATCTTTCAAAATAATATATTAGAATATTTCTTGGTGCAGATGTGTTTGTGAATTATTTAAGTTAAAAAACTGCAGCCACAGAGAAGCAGTGGGTATTCTCCACTTCTCACTCATTAATTATTAATAAAATTTTAAGATTAGACATAGACTGGTTAGGCATTATTTTTAGGATTGGCAAGACTATGCTTCTTCAATTTACTATGAGTCACATATGAACTCCTTTAAATAGATGCATTATTTTGAGTCAAAGAATAGTGTGTTAATAGGCATGAAGCCCCCTCACCCTCTGCCAAACATCCAATTCTGTTTTATGCCCAGTCAGATGACCAATAATCATGGTCAAATTCCCCTTTGTACAGTAACTATGGCTTATGAACACCAGGGGATTGAAAAGTGACTAATATGTTGTATGCATGCAGGGCTTTAGAATGGAAATGTTCATAATTTTACATATAATTATATATATATATAATTTTATTTCTCAGTGAAGTTTCTTCATTGTTTATTTAATTTTAGGCTATACAAGGAGGCAGTGAAGATATTTCACTTTCGAAGCCTTGTGACATCTGACCTTCTGTTTTATTATGCAAATGTTTTTCTTCAGTAATTTTAAAAAGAATTCTATGGCTTATCTTGGGTACAATTCTTATGAGAATGATTCTGAATCTATTATTTTGTTAATAATTTTTGTTAATATTTCTTAAAATTTGTTAATATCACTATTAATTAAAAGTGCTAGCCTATAGATCGTTAAAATTTACAAATTGCTTTACTTATATTGTCTCTTTTGATCTTCACAACAACTCTCTAAGGTAGCCATTATTAGTGACCCTATTTTACAAATGAAGTGATTTACACAATTAGGAAACCTCTCAGGCAGGGTTTGGAATCATGTATTCCTTACTTCAAATGCATCACTTTATTTACTTTGCCAACTATCTGCCTCTGTTCAATAAACTCCAGTGGCTGACTATTATCCCCCAAATCAAATATAAGGTACTCAGTTGAGCATTTAAAGACTTCCTAACTTTCAAGACACCTTACATTGACTTCCCCTTATATTTATGCTATTAAATAGTTGAATCCAACTTAATATTTCATGGCTAAACCTTCTATTTAATTTCATGTTTCAAAGTTCTTTCTAAGTCCATTGGTATGGGTACCCTCTACACCCATGTAAAATATCAGTGTTTCCAGTTCTACCAAATTTGCATATATAAGGCATTTTCATTTTCAAGACATTGTGCTGCTAGGTTTACTAAGGATACAAAAACATAATGAAAACCATCTAACACTGGAGTAGAGAGTTTTTATGAGTTTCTATGGCCAATCATTCTGACAGTGATCTTCTCTGAACTTGGCTAGATGGTTTTCATAAGATAGATTTGTACTTCATTACCAGCTATCTACTCTAATTGCTTTCATCTTGAGAGGACTTAATAGAGCTTGATCTCTGTCAGATCCTTAGAGAATTTAGGATCACCAAAGGGCAGCATGGCACAATAAAAAACAAACAAACAAAAAACAAATATATCTAGGTGACCATGGCCAAGTCACTCAAATTCCCTGAGCCTATTTCTTCATCTGTAAAACATAAATCTGTAATATGTAAAATTTTCCATCTATGATTATGTCTCCTCCATATAACAACAAGGTTTTTACTGCATATGCATCAAAATTAATTAAGGATGAATTAAAATCACTTTTATTCAGGGAGCTCGTTTCAGAATTTCAAAGTATCCTAAAATTTCTTGAAGTTTGCAGAATTGGTTGGCTTGGTTGAGGCTGTCCTATATCTGTGCACATGTCAAAGTTGGATTATCAAAAGAGTGATTGCTTACTCGAGGACCAACTCACTTAGAACTGTATGGCTGTCACTAAGATGGCTAGGGGCCATATTTGATGTGGCTTGATTGAATCAGGAATTTATAAATGTGAAACCAATATTTTGAGGTTGGTAGAAGCAGTGAACAATGAGAGAAAATGTCCATGTAAGGAAAAATGGAGTCTTGCACTGCTTATCATCTGTGTAAATGTGTTTAATATACATTCCTCTTCTTTTGGTTTCCTGTCAGATTTCAGCTTATTTTCTTTCTCCTTTCCTGATGGAGTAGAGAGAAACAGAGGGAGCTTCAGAGCCTCTCCATAAATTTTCATGCCAGGCACAGAATTGCTTATTTGAGTTCTATATTGAATTAATAAAGATCAGGGTATTCTGGATCTGTTTGAAAGTTACATAAATCCAAATTTTGCATAATGCATGCACTCAAAGTTCAAACAGTGATGCCCATTTGCATATAAGGTATTATATGCCACAGTGGTTCGTTCTATCACCAGATGAGAGTTATTTGAGCTTTTCTAGGATAATCTCTCTAGATCCTTGTTTTGATGGGTGTAAATAATGGCCTGTTTGTCAAATAGGCAGATCTACATGGTAATAAGATTTTTTTCATAAGAAAAGATATATCTTGCAGTATTCCCCCACACAAAAATCCATACTTTCTGATGACATCTTTTGCCTACTCTAATGGTTACAGAAAGTACTAGCTGTTTCTGGCATGAAGGAGCTCTGAAGTCTGAGATCATTATCATTCCTCTTTTAAATTTCATTCTTTCCTTCTTGTTCCTATAATATACCCAAAGTCCCATGTTTAAAGCCTTGGGGTTATCTTTGATTTTTACCTCTACCTTACTTGTCATGGTCAACGATTCATAAGATCTTATCAATTCCACTTGAGCAATACCTCTTGTATTCTCTCCTTTCTATTCTTCCTGTCATTGCCTTTGTAGATGCTGTTATTACTCATTACCTGAATTATTGCTAAAATGATCTTGCCACCTGCAGATCCTACTTTGTCTACTCTATCATTCCCACACCTGCTAGAATATTTTTTTCTTAGCCATAGTCCTAGTCATGTCATTCTGCCAAAAATTAGAACAAAATAAAAACACAAACAAAACAAATAGAGCTTCAGTGGTCTCCTATTGCTTACCTGGACACTGAATTGATCAGACCTTTGCACAATCCTGCTTTTCTAGCCTTATGCCATTTTATTACCCTCTGCAATGTAGCCAAATTAGTGTACTCTTTGTGAGTGAACATGAACCTACCTGTATCTGCATCTTTAATCACGATGCTCCCTTTGTTTGGAAGGCTTTCCCTACCAGTTATCAGCTACTGGATCTTTAAATCTCATTTCAAATAATACCTTCTCTATGATGCCTTTAGTGAATAGTATGTTTGATAATAATCTACTACCTTATACCTTCTACAACAGAATATTCTTTATGCTTATCTTATCTACTACAGTTACTACTCCTATTAACTAGATAGCATTATATGTATGCATGTGAAAAACACACATACACACACTTACACATATTCTTTAGTTACAAAAATAATTTACAAATATTATCTTATCCTTACAACAATCCTGGGAGGTAAGTATATTATTATCCTCATTTTATAGATGAAGAAACAGAGGTAAATAGAAGTTAAGTGACATTCCCAGGATCACACAACAAATAAGTGCCTGAAGGAAAACTTGAACTCAGGTCTTTCTGACTCCAGGACCATTGTTCTAAGCATTAGACTACCGGGTTAATATTAAAAGACTATTTAACTGGACCTAGAGAGACTGATGTATCAATTACTCCTGTTGCTACTGAGGGGGGTACCTTTGCTGTGAAACCAGTCATTCAGTTTGTAATTAGGAAACTGGCTTCCTCTTTTTACAGATTTTTGGCTCCTATTGGAATCCTAATAACCCTGTACAGTTCCTGTCTCAAAGTAGACATTTAATACATATTTGTTTATTGTTTTAATCCACACTCTTGTGTTACTAGGAATTATTTTAACTATGGTTCATATGTAGGCCCTCCCCAAAAAGGTGGGAGTAGAAAGATACTCAGGCGAAATTGGAATCAGGTGTGGAACAGGTAACTTTATCCTACTCACACAGGAAATATTCAACATAGAAGACTCACATTGTATTAACAAAATAACATTTAATAACTTAATTTGGAACTACTTCTGTAAGAAAGAGAAAGAAAGAAGTCTGACAGGAAGTTTTTTACAGAAGAAATAGGATTTAATAACTTAACTTAGAACTATTATATTAATTTTCAGGAGGTTTTATAATTAAATCCCACCAGCACATAAAACAATTCATGGACTGTTAGACATTTTACGTTTCACCTTGGATCTACACTGCCTAAAACTTTTCTCTTGGCATATCTTCGACAAAATGGCCAGGCCTGGGCCAGTCATGCTCAGCCCAGCTTATGTAGAAGCTTTCCTTTCTTTCACTATGTTCCTATTGTTCCACAATGAGCCCCTCCTCTTGTTGAACCCAGGATTTCTTGAATTCACAAGATCCTCCTCAACCTGTACACATCCATATCAAGAACTGTGTTCAGTCATTTATTCAGGGGGAAAAAAGGTGAAAATGACCAAGTTTACCAAGGTCCCATTTGACTAAGCTGAGTCCATGATCCATACTGGGTTGGGTTGAGGGGTGAATGGTTTGGAAAAGAGCTATGTTCACTCCCCACCTTCAGTCAAAACAGAAGAGAAAATAGCAGCTGAGACAGGTGAATGAACAACATTTGCTTTCTTGTACAGCTATCAAGTCTCTTTATTCATACTTCTCTTTTTGGCTTTATAGACAATCCCGGAAGGGGGAAAAGAGAGAACTCCTTATATGTCACAGTATAAACTCCTCAGCAATTAATCACACAAAGTCGTAAGTAGGTGATCCAAAGTCTATATATGCTCTTTGGGAATGAGAAATAATGACTGAGTATGGTCCATGATGAGAAGAGGAAGATTAATGGAAGCTATAGCAAAGATACTAATTTGCTCCTGATAATTAATCTGTTGGTTTCTTAAATTTTTTCTGCTTGCAACTCTTTTTTGCCTGGGAAATTTTTACATAATGCCTGGTATATGATGTACAAAACAGGTACACAAATCAAACATTTCCTGATAATAAATCAGAAAGAAATTTATTTTAAAAAATTATTTGATATATATAATAATTTATTCAACATGAAAAAATTGCATATTAATGAGAAGGATGCACTTCTTTATTTTTAAATAAAAAATTAAATTTTGGTGGAATATTTGATAACTTTTACAATTGCCAAATGTTTCATAGCCCTTAAGAAACTTTGTCTTATACTAAGCTCCATGAGAGTTGGCAATTAAACTGTTTACCACTTGTAGTAACTAGCACAATGCTTTGCAAATTAGGTTCCTAATAAATGTTTGTGAACACATAGATTGCCTTATTAGTTTTCGCATGCTAATAGATTTTAGTTTTACAAATAAATTCTTTAAAATAATGCACAATCTCTACACAAAAGTCCCCCTCTGATGCCTCCTCTTTGAGGCAGTGAATAAACTTTTATTAAGTGATTACTACTGCCCAGGCATTGTGCTAAGCATAAGAAAGGCAGAAGTCAGACTTCTTTCTCAATAATCTCAATCTGATGAGGAAGAATGTGTCCATGTGTGGAGGGGCTCAACACTGGAAAGTCAGCCATCAGCTAAAGAATTTTCGTCACACAAAACCAAAGCAAAAAGAGTTTTTAGTTCACAATGGTGTAGGGAGAACTACCACCAATCAGGTGTGGAACAGGTAACTTTATCCTACTCACACAGGAAATACTCAACATAGAAGATTCACATTGTATTAACAAAATGCAATGCATTAACAAAATGCAAAATGCAACCAATGCAAGCACTTGCCTTGCAAAGTAATACAATGTAATCAATCTTATGTATGATTCACTGAACCTGTTCAAATGGCCGAACAGTTAGAAGTAAATGGAATATCTTAGATTTCTAAGTCATTTGAGGTCTGGTCAGAGAATTCGATCAAGGCAACTATGTTTTTTTTTTTTTTATTTAAGGACAACAATAGGACAGGAACAAGATTTTATCAATGAGAAACTGGCAAAAGCAATTTTAAACAATATTTTCAAAAACCTTATGCTTATCTTTAATTTTATTTTGGTGATTGAATTGTACAAAAATCTCAGCAGTTTTCATATTGTAGTTATATTCAAATCCAGAAATTCCTCTTGATCATACTTTTGGTGGGGACAGTTGTAAAATGATAGAATTGTTAGCTTCCTTTGACTACTGGGACTATTTTAGTGCTCATCCTAGAATTGTAATTGGCTCTTTATAAACAGCATGCTTAACATAATTCAACTGTTTCAATCATTCAATAAATACTTTATTAAATGAATTGAGGTGGCACTGCACTAAATATCCAGAATATGCGTTCTTTGTATACTACCAATTTATGAAAAGTTGTCCAATAAATATTAATTCATTTAATATGATGTACCACCAATTTATACTTAGTCTTTTGCCCAATGCTAAACTTAAAATGTTTGACAAATGAGAGACCCACTTATTCAAATATCATTTGGGGGTTAAATGTTTTATAACATTTCAAATTTTAAAGTCTTACTTGGTATTGACAGAAATAATTTATCATTCTCTTAGTGCTTTCATGAACTCTCATAGGTTCCATTATCATTTCTATGTAGATTATACCCACATCTTCTTAATCAACCCGAATCCCTAGTCTGTGCTTGAAACTCACATCATCTGTTGCCTTTTGGACATTTCCAAATGGGTGTAGTACATATATCTCAAATTCAATGTGTCCAAGACAGATATCATTTTCTCTGCTCTCTTTCCCCCATCCAATTACTTTCTAACTTTCTTGTTTCTGTTAGCATAATGCCTAGGCTATAATGGATTGTTGATTGATTGACTTGAATTGATTCTGTGGAGGGTAACTTTTCAGTAACCAAGGGTACAACCTAAGATTTATTCTTAACTTTTCACTCACTCTCATCCTACTCCACTTGCCAATAGTCAACTAGTTGACAAAAATCAAATATTTTATCTCCATAACATCTCTCATATTCATCCCACTCTTTCTATTCACACTATAACCTAGGTCAAGCTCTCCTCATTTCATATCTGGACAATGATAATAGTCCTATCAGTGGTCTTCCAGACTTTGATCTTCACCCTCTCCAATCCATGCTACACATTAGTGAAGGAATAATCTTCATACACAAGTCTGAACACATCTCTCTTGCTCAAAAATATTTAGTGCCTCCTATTGCCTGTAGGTTAAAATATTAACTTTTCTGTTAGGCAGTTAAATCTTTTATTTATGATTTATCACATTTTACTCCATGCCTTTTATGATCGAATCAAATTGGTCTTCTTGCTCATAAACCAAATACATCTTCCATCTCCATTCCCTTAGACAGACTAGCCCTTAGGATCACCTTCAAATCTTAAGTTACCTTGCTGCTTTCAAAGCTTAATTTAAGTGCTATTCTCTCCATGACATATTTTCTATTCCCCCAAGAAATTACTATTTACTGCTTAAGTTGCTTATTTACTTCATATATTTAAAGCTTCAAATGAGATAATGCATATAAAGGGCTTCATAATCCTTAAAGTGCTATATGAATGATTTATTATTAATATGGTGTTTCCCCTATAGAATGTTAATTCCCATGTGGCAGGTCTGTTTTGTTTTTGTCTTTGTGTTACCAGTTCTTGGCACATAGTAAATTAATAAATGCTTAATAAATGCTTGCTGATTGATGGATTAGTAGATAAATCTTTATATCCTGCAGTCTAGCTGCCCCTAGCTAGGTACTAAGAAAAAACAAAATTTAGATGGGGATACTTGTGTCTGTTAATAACTTGAGAACAAACATTTGTCTTCATTTGGAACTAGAAAGCATTTCTAAAAGATAAATTCTCATTCAGGGATTATAAGATTTAGAGTTCGAAAAGATTTTAGAGATCATCTGTTCAAATAATCCCATTTTCAGTTGTGGGCCAAAGGTACATGTCTGGTTTGTGGAAATGCTAGGACTTAAAAGTCAGATTGCCATGAAATGTTCTTCCTTCTGTACCACCATGCTTTGTTAGACAACTTTTCTTACAGTTATTTTTTTTTCTTGGATTAGAAATCTGAAATATCATTCTACTACTGCTCAGTTCTTTCAGTTATGTTTGACTCTTTGTGATCCCATTTGGGGTTTTCTTAGCAAAGATACTGGAATAATTTACCATTTCCTTCTCCTGCTCATTATACAGAGGGGGAACTGAGGCAAACAGAGTTAAATGACTTACCCAGAGTCACACAGCTAGTAGTATCTAAGGTCAGATTTGAACTCAAGAGGATGAGTTTTCCTGACTTAAGGCATGGTACTCTATCCACTGCATTACCTAAAACTAGACTGCAGATCAATAAAACTTCTAGAATTTTATCCTAGGCCTCTTGTTGAGCTTGATGAGGATATCAGTGACCCAAGGGACAGAGACTAAAAAAGTCAGAGAAAATGAGGGAGATTCAAGGCAAGAAAGAGTCCATTTTTCAAATTTAGAGGGATTCAGGAATAAGGATTTTTGCACTGATCAGTAAAAAATGGTTACTGGTCCCCAGAGCTTTTAGTACTAATCTTTAGGAAATACAAGTCTAAAGGAAAGTCAATCTGCAGTGTTTTTTTTCTTCCTATTTAACAAGACTTCTTGCTATATTTCTCCTGGTTAATTATGCTGAGACTAGTGTGACTTGCTAATCACTGGCATCTTCATTCTGCTTTCCTTTCAGAATAGGAACTGAAGCCATAGAAGCCATAATTCTAGGATCTTTCTTTTTTCAATTTAACAGGAGATCTAAGAACATTGATTAGGGAGGTCAGGCACTAACTTTGCTGCATGCTGAGAACAAATCAATTTAGAGTACATAATGGTTGCTTTATTGAATAAATATTTATTAAATGTCTGATATAGTCAGGGCATAGGATAGAGGTCAATGAGTAGAGGAATGAGCTAAAAGTCAAAAAGAACTAGATCCAAATATTGACTATATACTGGGAGATTGTGAGCAAGTCATTTGACTTCTCAAAGACTTCAAATAATTCTCTAGAACTATAAGCTGAAAGTGAATTGTTAACATGTATTTGTGCACTAAATGTTTTCTTATCCCAATAAAATTATGTCAAATACACTTTCTGTTTCTCTTTCTCTCTACTTATATGTATCTGTGTCTCTATCCATCTCTGTTTCTCTCTTGCTCTCTGTGTGTCTTTCTCTGTTTTTATCTTTCTCTGTCTCTTTCTGTCTGTCTCTCCGTCTCTGGTTCTGTGTCTGTGTCTGTGTCTGTCTCTGTTTCTCTCTCATCTTTCTCTCATTTTTCTCTCTCTGTTTTTCAGTTCTCTCTCTTCTCTATTTCTTTCTCTCTCTGTTTTTGTCTCTGCTTCACTTTGTCCCTCCCTCCCTCCCCCTTCCTCCCTCTCTTCCTTCTCTCTCTCTCTCTCTCTTTCTCTCTCTCTCTCTCTCTCTCTCTCTCTCTCTCTCTCTCTCTCTCTCTTTCTCTCTTCTTCTCTCTCTCTCTCTCTCTCTCTCTCTCTCTCTCTCTCTCTCTCTCTCTCTCTCTCTCTCCTAATTAATGATATTGGAATCATAGAGTCATAGATTTTAAAGTTGGAAAGTACCTCAGAGGTTATCGAATCTAACCTTACTTTCTCAATGAAGAGACTAAACTCCGGAAAAATTAAGTTATTACCCAAGATCACCATATAGTAAGTGATTAAGGTCAAATTTGACTACAGCTTTTCCTAATTCCAAGTCAATCACTCTCGCTAGTATGTTATGCTTCATTTCAAGGCACTTCCAGTCATAAAGAAGTACTTTGCAAATTAGAATATGGTTGTATAACCTATACCAGACTGCTTACTCCTTCAGAGAAGGAAGAAGGATAGAATTTGGAAGTCAAAATAAAAAAAAAATTAAAAAAATGAATGTTAAAAAACTGTTTTTACATGTAATTGGGAGAAATAAAATATTATTTTAAAAATTAGAATATGGTTATATATTGAGGAAATGTGAGATAGGGATGAAAGAAGTAGAAAGAAAAGAATTATATTGAATTGAGTAAAGTCAAGAAAGTCTTCTCATGTGTGCCTGTGTGAAGTGGAAAAAGGCACACTGAATTCTCAAAAAGCTAGTAATATAGTTTGTAAAGTTCCTAGGAAAAACAATATATAGTTAAAAAAAAACATGTCTGGGGAATTAGCCATGAATGAATTCATAGCACCATGAAGTAATTCTTTTTAATAGTAAGACTTTTTTTGCTTTTGCACAGAGTTGCAGCAAACATCACTAATGTCACTAGCACATGGAATAAGAATTTCTAAGTGTAGCTCTTAGAACTGGCAAGATGGGGGTCTTCAGAAGAAGAGTACTTAAAAGTCTAAAGAAATGATTGCTATTTCACTGCCAACTACTGAGATCACTTAACCAAAAAGGCAAGACTGGGGTGAAAGGCCCACTCATGAATTCTCCCTATTAATTATGTCTTGATTGGCATGAGCTGATAGTCACTGATTTTCTTAATTTCACTCTTAGTCAAGTGATGGAGAAGCCATAATACTTGGATCTTTTTGTATCTGATAGACTAAAGTCATTGATTAGGCATAGCAGCTCCTATAGTACAGAGGGAACATTTTAGTTTCTGGTTTTGGAGCTCTCAAAAATGGAAGCAAAACAAAGAAGGAAGAGGGAAGTAAGAAAAGAAGGATGGAGAGAAAAAGAGTCAAAGATAGAAGGAGAGGGAAAGAGAGAGAGACAGAGAAAGGGGGAAGAGAAACTGAAACAGAGAGACAATAAGAGAGAGAGAAAAAGAGATAAAAAGAGAGATAAGAGAGAGAGATAAAGAGAGAGAGAAAGAGAGACAGAGAGAGAGAAAGAGAGAGAGAAAGAGAGACAGAGAGAGAGAGAAAGAGAGAAAGAAACAGAGAGAGAGAGAGAGAGAAAGAGAGAGAAAGAGAGAGAAGAGAGAGAGACAGAGAGACAGAGAGAGAGACAGAGAGAGAGAGAGAGAGAGAGAGAGAGAGAGAGAGAGAGAGAGAGAGAGAGATTAAAAATGTGTGGCATGTGAATGTGTCTGTCCATGTGCATGTGTTTGTTTATGTATGTATCATTTCCAGTTTTTCCCCTAGTGAAATAGACTAATTCACAGAAAAAAGCCCACATCTGAATCCTTTAAATTTTATTGTCATTGCTGCCCTAGCATTTAAGAATGTTTAATCATCTCAGTGACAGAAGAGGACACAGGGTTGCAAGAATGTCGTGCTGACCAAATTGAAAAAAAATTCTAAGAACAGATGAGTAGAACTGAAGTCATCTTATCCATCTCTTTGTCCCCAGGAAGGATTACCCTTAAACCATTCTAAACAGAAGAAAATCCATTTTATCTAAGTGCAACTCAGTTCATTAATAACCTTCACATTCTACACACCTGTCTTAGAGCCAGGAAGCCTCAGAGGAATGGGGAAGTAGGGGGAAGAATGCCAGACCTGGAGCCAGAAATCCTGGATTCAGCAGCTGACACTATCATTTAGTTGTTATATGACCATGAATTAATCACCTAGACATTCCGAGACTCAGTCTCCTGAATTGTATGATAGAGATAATAACCTATGCTGCCTATCTCATGGAATTATTACAAGTGTTATTTAAACTTCAAAGTGATAGATGCATGAATAAATTAATGGATGGATAGAGAAATAGTCAGTACTGTTTATTAAGTACCTATTATGTTCCAAGCACTGTGCAAAGTGCACAGTTAGATAATAAACAGACATATGACAGATAGATAATAGATATTCATAGGAAAAATATAGATAGATGATAAACAGATAGACAGATAGAAGACAGATAATAGATATCTATAAATAAAAAAAAAAGGATGGATAGGTGATAGCTAAATAGATACATAGACAGATGATAGATAATAGATATCCATAAGTTTAAAAAGATAGATGATATATAAATAGATAGATAGATAGATGGGTAGATAGATAGATAGACAGATTTCCAATCAGTTGCCAAGTCTTACCAATTCATCCATCTTTCTAACGTCCATTCCATTCTTTCTTCTCCATAACTTCTATTCTAGTGCATGTAATTTGGCATCTATCTATCTAGGTGATACAGTTGACAGAGTATATCAGAAAGATATAAATTAAAATCTGGCCTCAAGTATTTACTGGACACTGGGCAAGTCACTTAATCGCTACCTGCTTCAGTTTCCAAATCTGTAAAATAGGCCTGATAATAGCACTTCCTTGTGTACACAGGGAACATTTTAGTTTCTAGTTTTGGAACTCTCAAAATTGGAAGCAAAACAAGAAGAAGGATGAAGGGAAAGAAGGAGGGAGAGAAAAGGAGAGGAGAGTGAAAGATAGAGGGAGAGGAAAAGAGAAAGGGAAAGAGACAGAGATGGAGAGAAACCGAAACAGACAAAAACAGAATAACAGAGTACGCATTTACATATATAAGTGTATGTGTAAATTTTCCTCTGCTTACAATTACCATAATTCAGGTCTGCATTACCTCTTACCTGAACTGCTAATGTAGCCTTTTTCATAATCTCCTCTGCCTTAAAATTATATTCATTCTGTTCCAGGTTTCACAGAAGCACTAAAAGTGTCCATAAGTCCTCCCTCCCTTATTGTCTATTAATCTCTAATATGCATATAGTACTTTACAATTATTATCTCATTTGGGAAGTAGGTGCTATTATGATCCTCATTTTACAGATGAGGAAACTGATGTTAAGTGACTTGCCTAATGTCACACAGCTGGCAAGTGTCTGAAGCTGGATTTGAAGTCCTGACTTCAGGCCAAGTGAGCTATTGATATTGCCATCTAGCTGTCTCTCTCCAATAAATTCCAGTGTCTCCCTATTACCTCAAAAATCAAGTATAAGGTACTGTGGCATTTAAAACTCTTCAAGATATCAGTCTTCCTACCTTTCCAGTCAGCCTGCATTTACTTCTTCTTTTACTTTAAACTGACTCACATGTTATTTCTTAATTAGGGCATTCCAACTCCCCTCATGGCACTTTTTGCCCTGAATGTCTTCCCTGCCAAGGATACTCAAATCCTATCTTCTGCTCTTTCTAGATCTCTCCAGCTATAAGTGTCTTTCCTCTTAGATTGCCTTCCAGCTCTTTTCCCTATCCATATTGTCTCTACAAGATTCCTAGTGATTTATGTATTGTTCCATTACAACATGAGCTCCTGGAAGGCAAGCTCTATTTTTGTCTTTCTTTGTATCCCTTATCTTTAGAATTGTGTCTGACACTTAGTATTTCATTAATCACTTAACAATAATAGTATTTGATTAACAAGTGTTTCTTTGACTTACTTAAGGTTGTGCTCTTCTTGCATAGCCTTTTATGTGTGTGAAAGGCATTTGGGGTTAAGTGTCTTGCCCAGGATCACACAGCTAGTAATTATTAAATGTCTGGGGATGGATTTGAATTAAGGTCTTTCTGAATCCAGGAACAGTGCTCTATCCACAGTGCCCTCTAGCTGCCTGTCTTGCATAGTCTTTGAGAGAATTTAGTCATTCCCATGGGGACTGGGTGGCACACTGGATAAAATGCCAAATCCAGAATGAGAAAGATCTGAGTTCAAATCTGACCTCAGAAATTTGCTACTTGTGTGACGAATCGCTTAACTTTGCCTCAGTTTCCTCATCATCAAGGTGAGCCAGAGAGAAGGAAATGACAATATCTCTGCCAAGAAAACCCCAAATGGGGTCACAAACAGTCAAGCATGACTGAAAACAACTGAATCCCAACAGTAATGAGGAATAAGTTTTAGATTTGATATGTTTTGCCCAATAGAGAAGAATAGTTAAAATCCTGTTGAATGAGTGAGTGAATGATTAAATGAATCTCTGGATAGCAATATCCATTTCCATATCACATCGAAATCTTTTAGTAAATGATATATACACACAAAGCACTACTGCTTAATGCATAGAGTACATTGGTCTTAGAATCAGCAAAATCTAGGTTCTTCTAATACATAGTGCTATGTGAACCTGGGAAAACTACTTAATGTCTTGGTTCCCCTGGTAATTTCCTAACTATAAAGTATTAGGAGGTATTGATCTACATTGATAGAAGGAATTTCCTCACCAGGAGTTCCTCATCACAATGAAAGTGTAAATCCTCCCTTCCAAATCTTTTGTTTTTAAATCATGTGGTATGGATTTAGGATTTCCTACTGTGGCATCCCCCTCCATTCAGGAAGGTTGGTGATGCTTCTATAGTTAATACTCCTAGGAAGCTTCTGGGGAACCCTGAGAGCCCAAATTACTTGACTATATTCACATTGCTTCTATGTGTCAGAGATAGGACTTAAATCCAGTTTTTCCTGATCCCAAGGTTGGATATGAATGTTAATTCTAAGTGCAAATATGTATCTATATTTGTTTGTTCAGTCGTGTAGGACCCTCCATGACTTCATTTGGGGTTTTCCTGGCAGATACACTAGAATGGTTTGCCATTTCCTTCTCCAGCCCATTTTACTGCTGGGGAAACTGAGAGAAGCAACATTAAGACTTGCCCAGCATCAAAATAAAATTAAAAAAAATAAATAAAAAGCTAGTATCTGAGGCCAGATTTGAACTCAACTTTCCCTGATTCCAGGCTTGGCATTCTATCTGCTGAAGCATCTAGCTGCTCTTATAGCTATAGGTATACATCTGTGTGTCTGTGTGTCTGTCTGTCTGTCTCTGTCTCTCACTCCCTCTCTGTCTCTGTGTATGTCTGTGTTTCTGTTTTTCTGTCCTTGTCTCTCTGTCACTGTGTCTCTCTGTATCTCTTTCTGTCTCTCTCTGTCTCTGTCTCTTTGACAATAGATATGTACAAATAGATATATACATCTAAGCATATAGATAGATTAGATTGATGACAGATATAGATATACACACACACACACAGAGGCACCCTTAACCTTGAAATGACCCAGGCAATTATAAGCTCTTTATATTGGTAGAGGGAATTCCCCTCATTGATGAAACTTCATTCCTCCTTCCCCCACCAAAGAACATCTAAATTTATATGAAAACATTTCTTTATCCAATTTAAAGCCTTCTTTTTTAGTTTTAGGTTCTCTTATTCTGTCTCCAGTAGATAGATAGAGAAAGCAACTGGCCATCATCCAAATACCATAATCCTCTATGTACTTGAGATGTTATGAAGTTGCACTTTTGCTTCATGTCTCTTGGCTACATAATTCCAAATCCTTTAACCTTTACTCAAAACCTTTTTTTTATTTAACTGTCTCCACAACAGTCCTCTTTGCTCTCTCAATTGTTTTCCAGAGTAATAGCCTGAAAACAGATACACAGTCTTAGAATGGTTTTGTGTTGTTGCAGTTAAATGAAACTTCCTATTACATATATGCATATTTCTAACATTAAGTGTACTACTCTGACTTGTTCTTTTAGGATTTCTCTAAGATCAACAACAACAGCAACTAACAACTCACATGTATATGGTAATTTTGAGTTTTCCAAACACTTTCCTCACAAGAACCCTACCATAAATATTATTCTCACTATTTTATGGATGAAGAAGCTGAAGTTATGTTGTTCGGTCATTTCAGTCATATTTAATTCTTTGTGACTCCATTTATGTTTTCTTGGTAGAGATATGGAGGTGATTTGCCATTTTAGAGATGAAAAAACTAAGACAAATAAGGTTAAGTTAATTGCCCAGGATCACAAAGTTACTTAAGTTTTGAAGCTGAATTTGAACTTAGATCTTTCTGGTTTCAGATCTGGAACTCCATTCATTGTGCCCCTTAGCCTCCTTTAACTGAAGTTCAGAGTAGTAAAATTATTTGCTAAAATTATATAGCCACACAGATATAAACTCTGTTTTTCTTTGCTCCCATTTCAGGATTTTGAGGAGCAGGACAATATGTTTTTGGTTTTGGGTTTTTTGTTTTGTTTTTTTTTTTTTGGTATTTATTGTTGCTTTGTCGGTCTTTCTTTCCTTAGGGCCTGAAATTATGTCTATCATATATTTAATAAATGCTTATGAATGAAGTTAATTGACCATGAACAGGTCAGGAGGTTCCTAGGACACTGGAATGGTGTTATATCAACAACTTGGAAAGTGAACGTTGAGTTGTGGATTCCAGTCTTGGCATTCCAGACAAGCAGGCCAGTCATTAAGACTTTATTAAGCACCTCCTTTACATCAAGCCCTTTGCTAAATGCAGGTAATAACAGAAAAAGGGAAAAGACAGTTCCTGTTCTCAAGGAGTTCATAGTGGAATAAAGAAGACACTAATGAAAACAGATATGTACAAATATATACATACATGCATACATATATAACTAGATTAGATAGATGACAGATAAATGGATGGATAGATAGATGGAAGGATGGATGTATGAATGAACAGATGGATAGATAGATATAGATAAATATATAGATAGATATAGATAGATGGATAGATAATAAAAGAATGGATAGATGGATAGATAAATAGATAGATGAATAGATGGATGGATAATATATAATAAACATACAGGATAAACTAACAGATGAAGGAGAGCCTTCAGTTCTTTGACAAGCATTTTCCTTATTTATGACCTCAGAAACTTGGGATGAGATGATTTAAGGACTAGTTCAACTCTTAAGTCCTCTTGGTTCCTTCTTTTCTCTTTTTTTATTCTTAGACTCTTCACTATCAATGAGGTTGGAAGGCTGACAGAAAATATTAAAATGAAGTATCTGCAACTTCAGGGTTCATAAGTATCTCATATGATTTTGGGTACAAATAATTGTCTGATCTTTGAATACAATGCTTATCAATTTCTTTAAAATACTGATGTTTTGGGGTAGTTAGATGGTGCAGTGGATAGAGCACCAGCCCTGAAGTCAGGAGGACCTGAGTTCAAACCTGGATTCAGACACTTAACACCTCCTAGCTGTGTGACTCTGGGCAAATCACTTAATCCCAATTGCTGTTACTGTATAGTTGATTCTCTGTTACAGAAATTATTAAGCTCTTTTTATAGATGAACAAATTGAGGCTCAATGATTAAATGATTTTCTTATGTGTACTCAGTATCAAAGGCAGTATTCAGATTGAGGTCTCCCAGTCTCTTAAATTCAGCACTAAATACTCTTTATTTAAAGAGAAAGAGTGAGAGTAAGAGAGAGAGAGAGAGAGAGAGAGAGAGAGAGAGAGAGAGAGAGAGAGAGAAAGAAAAGAGGGAGGAAGGAACAAAGAGAGGGAGGGAAGGAAGGAAGGAAGGAAGGAAGGAAGGAAGGAAGGAAGAAAGAAAGAAAGAAAGAAAGAAAGAAAGAAAGAAAGAAAGAAAGAAAGAAAGAAAGAAAGAAAGAAAGAAAGAAAGAAAGAAAGAAAGAAAAAGAAAGAAAGAAAGAGAAAAAAAGAAAGAAAGAAAGAGAGAAAAAGGAAGGAAGGAAGGAAAGAAAGAAAGAAAAAAAGAGGGAAAGAGGGAACAAAGCAATGAAGGAATTTAATGAGAAGAAAGGTAAAGTCCTAAGATGGGGAAGGTATGATTAGGCAGCATTTTATTCTAAAAGGATCTGAGGAATTTTATGGATTTCAGGCTAAACATGAATCAACACTGTAATACAGCAATCAAGAGAGCTATTACAATCTTTGACTATATTCAGGGAAGGACAGTTTCTAAGCATAACAGTGGCATTGTATATTGCCTTCATCAGACCACATGTTGAGTATTAAGCTCTAGGTACCTCACTTTAGGAAGGGCAATAATAAGCTAGACAAAATCCAAAAGAGGCCAAGCAGCCTAATTTATAAATCATGCCAGTTGAGGATTGACTGAAATAAATGGCAATTTCTAGCCTGGAGAAAAGAAAATTTTATTTGAAGTCCTAGCATGTAGAAGGTGGATTAATCTTATTCTTTTTGGTTTCAAAAGGTGACTAGTACAAGTGACTGAAAGTTGCAAAGAGCAATATTAGATTTACTTGTGGGCTGGAGAGAAAGATGACTTCCAAACAATAGGAGCTATCTAAGAGTGCAACAAGCTTGAATTGGCTGATGATAGTGAGTGAAAGTCTTTGAGGAAAGCTACATAATCATTTATTGTGGAAGGAGTTCTTGTTTATATAAAGTTTGGACTAAATGCCTTCTGATGTTTCCTTGGTCTCTGTGATTCTGAAGGTCTGGTACCATGATTACTGACATAAGTATGGAAAGTTACTCAGAGAGTCTTGACATGTTTTAATTTCTCAGAGAATAATTCTAATGGTAATAGGTGAGAAGGTATATTTCAAATTAAAATGAGGAAATACATCTGAACAATTAGAGTTGATGAAAAATGAATTGATCAACCTTGGGAGGTTTTCAAGCATAGTCTAGATGGGCTATTATACAAGGGATTCCTGCTGAAATAACAGTTGGATATGAAGCATTCTAAGATTACTTTCAGCTTTCTAATCAATTTTGTTCAATAAGCATTTATTAAACACCTACTCTGCTAAGTAAGTGCTGAAACCACAAAAATGTAAAGAAAATCTAACAATGAAACTGAGGCAGAGAGATTGCCATCCCTTAACATTAAAACCTAATTTTCTAATTGAAATTTTTATTATTATTGAATGTTTATTATTATAAATATTTTATTTCATTTTATTGGTATTTTTAAAAGACATAAAGATAAGTAAAATATGACCTCAAAGAATTTAACATTCTATTAGATTTGAGATTCTATTATTATGTTTTAAGCAGGAAGAATTTCTCTATATTTTTGAGGTGGCAAAATCCTCTTGCAATTTAACATTCCATATAATGGGATATTATATTTTTTGATGAAATGTTGAGGGCAGGATCCAGAGTCAGTGAAGCAAGCACAGATTAAACACATGAAGCCTCACTATGACATTCACTCAAATGCTTGCAAGCCACTAGAATCATTACTCTGAAATCAGGCAGAAGTGAAGAAGATTTTAGTGATCATGTAGTCTACCTTCCACATTTTATGGTCAGGTAGATGACTCAGTGCACAAAGGACTGGTTCTAGAGTCAGGAAAACTTATCTTCCTGAATTCAGATCCAGTCTCAGACACTTACAAGCTGAGTGACTCTGGGCAAATCACTTAACACTGTTTGCCTCAGTTTCCTCATCTGTAAAATGAGTTGGAGAAGGAAATGGCAAACCACTCCTGTATCTTTGCCAAAAAAAAAAAAAATAAGATCATGAAGAATAAACACAAATGAAAAATGACTGAGAAACAACTGCATTTTATAGATGAGAAAACTAGGTCTTAGAGGTGAATTATCTGAGGTTTTACAGTAGTAAGTGATAAAATTGAGATTTGAACCCAGTTTATAGAATATAAAGTTAGTGTTCTATTATATCATTTCACAAATGAATAACAAAAGCACAAACTATGCTGTGATAGGTATAGATCAGGTCTGAGAAAAATGCTGGGGGGTGGGATTCAAGGAAGTAGAGATTACCTCAATATAGGAAAATATAGGGCTTGTCAAACATTAATTCAAAAAACCTATTCAAGAGTAGAAACATAGTTAATGACCAAGTATATAGCATTTTTTTTGTAGTCCGAAGAGCTGGATTCAGGCTTGGTTTTGCTACTTCAAAGCTATCTGGAAAGTCATTTAACATTCTGGGGTCTCAATTTTCTTATCTGTGAAATCGAGATTGACCTTGATACAAAGAAAAGATAGTTCTTTAATACAATCAGTCAATATTTATTAAAAGTATACTATGCCAGGCACTGTGTTTTAAGAATTGGAGCTATAAAGAAAAGCAAAAGGCAAATTCTGCTCTCAAATAGCATGCAGTTTAATAGGGATGAAAATATGTAATCATCTATATGCATAAAAGATATTTATATAAATATACACAGATACATATATACACATATGCAGATGTATATATTTATAGGTGTATGTACACATATATATGTGTACACGTGAACAATACACATACATAATAAATTAGAGATAATAGGGATAGTATTATCTTGGCAACTAGAAGCTAGATAATACTGTGAATAGCATGCTGAAGTCTAGAAGACCTGACTTCCAATCTACCCTCAGGTAGTTACTAGCTATGTGACCCTCTTAACTTGTCTGTCTCAGTTTCCTCATTTGTACAATGGAGATAATTATAGAACCTACCTTACAGGTGTGAGGATGAAATGAAACAATATTTGTAAAGTACTTAGCACAGTGTCTGACACATGTTAGGCACTTAATAAATGCTTATTTCTTTATTCCCTTCTTCCTCTGTGAGGATCCAATGAAATGTCTGTAAAATGCTATGTAAACTGCTAAGCTTTCTAAACCCAGGAGCTATTGTTTTGATGATGATTATTCTTGTAGACACATACTGTTACATAATCCTTACCCCTCCCCCAAAGATTATCATTTATGAGTTAATTGCATTACATAATCTAATGAGGAAATAAAACAGGAGACAGTCAAGACTTAGTTTCTCTACCCACACAATAATCCCTTGGTCATTTAAATCTTAACTACCTCATATCTTCAGGTCCTAGAAGTCAGAGAATTCTTTTCCCTTTTGTTTCCAGAAACTTGAAAAGGAATATCTCTTTCATTCTCCCTCTCTTTTAGAAAGTTTTATCCAATAGCTGATCTTCAAAGATAACATTTTTGTGGATGCTAGACATATTTCAGACATTTAGACACTAATCAGTGAGTGAAACAAAGGACAATTATTCTCTATTAATGAAAAGCAATGCTCTATGGATTCTACTTTAGTAAGATTGATAATCTATGGATATAGCATGGGTGAAAAGGCAATTTCCATTAATAGGCTGAATATACTTAGAATGTTGGTACAGAAATGGAACAGGACTGATGCCATGGTGATCTCACCCTCTGTTTACTTTTGCCATGTGTTCAATGTCACATTTTAAAATATCAAATACGTGATGTTGCTCTTATAAATGGCATTTGTTGTTTTCCTTCTCATTTTTTGTTGTTGTGAAATGTCATTTAAAAAAAATAACAATAGGATTGTATGAGTTAGAGCTTAAAGGGCTCTTAGAGGCCCGCCAGAGGAGCTGGAGTTTTACAAAGGAGAAAGAGGAGCTCCTGAGAGGTTAAGTGATTTGTCTCCAGAGGTCATGCAGATAGTAATTAGCAGAGCTGGGACTCAAGCCTACTCCTTCTTTGGCTCCAAATCCAGTTTTCTTTCTACCACATTTATCTAATTCAATTCATCAAGGAGTTACTAAACATCTGAAAAATATTCAAGGCATTGTAATAAGGATGGGAGTACAAAACCAAATTTTTTAACAGTTCCTTACCCGTAAGGATTTTATGGTTTATTATAAGGAAGGAGAACATAAACTGGGCAAGTAAATATGAATAAGTAAAATAAGAAAAGGTGGGAAAATGTTAAAAACATTTCATTTAGCCTTGGAGGAGAAACCTGAAAATAAGTGCTGAAAACTGAAAGGAGGTATAGTTCTGCTCAAAATAAAGAAATGTTTATGACCAATCAGTGTTGTCCAAAACTGAAATGGGCAGCTTTTGGAACTTGCTTCTCATTGTGTGTTTTCAAGCATAATCCTGATTGGATTCCTCCTAAAATAACAATTGGACTTGAAGCATTCTAAGGTTCCTTCCAGGACCCAGTTAAATACAATAAGGCTTAATTAAGCTGCTACCAATAGAGAGATGGCATCTTCATTGAGCTAAGGGTTGTTAACAAAAGACCCCCAGGCCTATAAAGTGACCTACTGTGAAACAAGAGTCTACTACACCAAATAAAGGTATTTGTTGTCAGAAAAGACTGTGTAAGGGAGATGACTTATCAGAGAGTATAGAAAGAGCTGCTCAAAAGGGAGTGGAAGGAGGGTGAGATAAAGCCATTTCTAGAGTCTTTTGAGCAGGGGGACATCTATAGAGACAATAAGCCAGAATGTTTAGAAAATCCCAAATAAGATTTCAAATCTGTAGTTTCTGCTCAAGGCTGCACTTGAGCTAATCAAGGCTGTTTCTGTGGTTTCTGGCAGTGACAGGAATCTTTAAATTCAGCTAGAGTTCAATCACAAAGCTTTACTGATATCTCAAGCAACATTAAGCCTCAGAAATCCTTCTGATTGACTAGTTGTTGTATTACTTCTGTTCCCCTTCGAAGAAGAAATGTTCTAAGATATAGTGGAGACATTACAGAGTCCATGTTCATGGCATTTTAAGAAAAAAGGGTATGAGGGAGACATTGCAGAGATTTTAGTAGTCATAGGATTATAGATTTAGAGCTGGAAGTGATCTCAGATGATCTTGTCCAAGCCTATCTTTTTATGGATGAGGAAACTAAGGTGAAGTAGGAATTGGTGGAACCTAAATTCAAACTCCAGTTCCTTCAACTCCAAATTTACCCGCGTTTCCAATGTACCACACTGATTCCAGTCTTTAAGCACATTCTAGGGAATGGAGAATATTCCTACTATTTTTTTCATCTCTTCTTTATAGGGAATGCTGGAAAGGAGCAGAGAGTGGAACATAGTGAAGGCACTCAGCTTGAAGAACTCCAGGGTAAGTCTTCAAGATCCCAGTGGATGCTTCCTTACTTCTTTGCAACTTACACTGTAAACTATCCAGCAATGATTCCCAAACTCTGATGGTTAGTGCTTCCCTTTCCTCCTATTTAGTCAGATGATGAAGAGATGGGCATTTTATCAACAAGTAGCTAATCTTTTACTGAGCGGTGGTGGGGAGGGGAATGCTATACAATATGTGGCAAAAATGTAAATTCATATGGTCATATAAATATTAAATAAAACAATGTGGTCCCCTTCAGACAGTCAGTCAATAAGGATTTATTAAGCACCTACTATATGTCAATCACCTTGCTAAGCATGGGGGATACAAAGAAAGACAAAAGATAGTCCCTGCCCACAAAGTGCTTACAATCTAACGGGGAAGAGAAGAAAAAATCAACTATGTACCAACAGCAATCCACAGGAAAAAAAAATCAACAAAGGAGAGACACTAGAATTAAGGGGCCTCAGCACAACTTCCAATAGAAGATAGAATTTTAGTTGGGACAGAAGCTCCTGATACCTCAGGCAGGGTTATCTTTGTTGGGAAGGAACTTCCCTAGCATATTCCAAGATGTGCTTGGATTTAGTCTCATGAATCATGGAAAGGAACATTCCAGCTGAGCTATTCACTGGTGAGTCACTTACTGAATCACCTGGCAGTATTTTGCCATGAGAGGTAGCAAAGAAAGGTTAGGTGAGATGTCAGTTCCAAACTTGTTATCTTGCCGTTTTCCTGCTAATGTTTCTCTGAGTAGTGGACATCAGGAACAGAAAGCATAATTTTGGTCAATCTCATATAACTAGTAAGTTTTAGAGGCAGAGTGTAAATGTCAGCTTTGATTTTTAAAGTCCAGAACTTTATTTCTTATGCCAAATTATAGTGAAAAATGGCAACCCATTTTTTTACCTTTAGTTTTTGAAGGAACTTTAATAATAATAATAATAATAGCAAACAATAGGGTTTATGTTACTCTCAAATGTTTATAATATACTTTACAAATATTATCTTATTTCATCTTTGCAACAACTCTGGGAAATAAGTGCTATTATTATCCCAATAAAAATGAGGAAATTGAGGCAAATTGCGATTCACTAACTTATCTAGAGGTTACCCAGTCAAAAAGTTTTGAACTAAGATCTTCCTAACTCTAGCTCCAGAATATGAGTACTTCAAATTTTATTATCATGAAATAAAATTAATTAACAAGAATTTACTAAATACCTACCATGTGCCAGATACTGTTTCTAGTCCCTGAGAATGCAAAGAGTGAACAACTTTGAGGAGTCTATAGTCTAATGGAGGGAGGTGATAACATGCCAAAAAAAAAAAAAGCTATCACTACATTACAGATGAAGAAAGAGTTCAAGGACATGGCCAAACTCATGCAACCAGTAAATGGCAGAGCTGAGATTTAAGCCTGGGTATTTTTATTATTATTCTAAACAATAGTTTTAACTTAGCAGATATTTTTGGAGTTGGTGGGAAATGAAAAGATTATATGGAAAGATTGCTGGATTTGAAAGCAAAAGATCCTAGATCCCAATGTAGGTTCAGTGACTGTATGATCTTGGACAAATCTTTTAAAACAATTTGGACTGCAATTTCTGATGTTTAAAATGTGAGAGTTGTGTTAGATGCCTCTGGGGCCCTCTTCCAGTTCTAAAATCTGTACTTTCTGGCCCAAAACATTATTTTAGCTAAGGGGAAGAGGTTTGCTCACATTTGGCCAGATAGTTGTAGAGACAAGAATTAAATCCCAGTTACCCGACTCTTGGTTTGTGTTCTTTTCATAAGAGATCTTGTGTTTTATGTTCCCCCACGGAACATTATGGTTAGTTCTTTATCACATAAATTCTTCGTCCTTAATTTGAATAAGAAATCCTAGGTAAAAACCGTAAAAGGGCCAAAAAAAAGAGATTCAATTAATCTACAATCAGAATGTATAACCTAGACTTGTCTAGAAGATAGTTTTCAAGAAAGAACTAAAACAACAATGGTTAAATAGTCTTTATATGGCATTCAGAATAGGGGTGAATTATAATATATGTTACTTAATGAAAAGATAATGAAAATTAGAAACATGCAACAAGTGATTTCTAACAGTAAAGCTAAATTAATCAAATGTTTCCCTCTCCTGAATATAATAACTTCTCTCATTGTCTATATATGTTCATTCAATCAGCATTCATTAAGCAACCACTTCCTCATAGTCAGTTTAGAAGATGTTAAGTATATGAAGAAAAAATATTAGTTTCTGTTCTCAAGAGTTTTCATTTTATTGGTAGATAGGATGGAGGTAAGTGCATCAAGATACCAATTATACAGAAAAGTAAATATAAAGTTTTATGAACTTTTAGAAGCAAAGGGAGTAGTAACTGAAGGGATCAAGATAGTCCTTGTTTAAGTAGTGACACCCATTGCAAGCTTGAAAAGAACCTAGAAACCCTTCAAGGTGGAGATGAAGAGGCAGACTACAAAGGCCTAGAGAATAGAAATGAAATGTCAGGAAGGGAACAAGGCACAGGTCAAATTGGCTAGAACAAAGAATAAAGGAGAGTGTATGTGCAGTAATTCTGGAAATGTTGGTCAGATTTAAACTCTGAAGAGCTTTACAAGTTAAACAGAAAGACTCATTCATCCCAAAGACAAAAAAGGTAGCTACGAGAGCTTCTTGAACAAAGGACTTTCTTGTGCCTAAGTTTTCTGACTCCAAATGTAGTGAATAAGCCCATAAATGGACATATGGTTGGATGAATAGATAAAGAACAAATTACCATATGTTACCTTGTCCTCACAACCCTTAATTTCTCACATTTATCCAATTCTCTTTATTTCAGGCCACACTATCTTCCCTGCCCTTTTTTAGTATCTCATCAGCTTCTAATAGGTTTACATGTAAGAACATATAGTAAAGGAAATCTTAATCTGGATTTTGGTGGGAGAGAGGAAATAGTCACAAAAAACTCACACAAAATTCCGAGCAGAATTATTTGACTAAAGTTCAGAATGTTATAACAGTAATTAACAGTGTTTTAAAGATTACAGATTCTTCATGAGAGCTCTGTGATTTATATTATAAAGATATTTTATTCTCATTTTATAGGTGAGAAAAATGAAGTCAAGTAAAATTAAATAATTTACTCAAAGTCACACAATTAGCAAGTGTCAGTAGTGATTTGAACACATATCCTCTGGTCTAAATAAAATGCTCTCCCATTGCATCATCTTGCCTCTGTTATAATATATAAGGCAAGACATTTTTTTTAAAAAAATGAATTAGGTACTATCCCCTTATTTGATAAATGTTGAATTTCATATCATTCCTGATGGTATATGATGTAGAAGATTGTTGTTCAGTTGTTTTAGTTGTGCTTGAGTCTTCATGACCCCATTTGCCAAAGATACTGGAGTGGATTGCCATCCTTTATTCAGCTCATTTTACAGAAGAGAAAACTGAAGCAAATAGGTTAAGTTACTTGCCAAGGGTCACATACACTAGTAAGATTTTAAGTCAGGATGATCAAGAATCATTCTACTTTAGGACCTGCACTGTATACACTTTGGCATCAGCAAGTTTCCTAGATATAAAAGGTATCACTTGATAAAATCAATTTATTTCATCTAAAAGATGATTAATATCATCAAGAAGATGACTAGGTTTAGGGGAGGCGATGTGGTCAATGATCATTCTATGACCCATGGTTTGGCAACACTTTGAAGAAGTGACTTCAGATCAAAAGTCTGATCCTCAGCTCAGTAGACTCATAATTCACCCAGAAGTCTCCAGGCTCTGTGAAACACATCCATGCTTTTAAATTTAAAAGTAATGAATTATAAACTAGGATATCAATTTATTACTTTAAAATTAGACTTTCTCAAGCCTTTTAATGGGGCTGCTCCATCCTAGATAGTAGGTCCACTCAGAAAACCAAATTATAAAAGAGAAGATTGCTTGGTGATCAGAAAACTAGAGCAAAATATATTTAAGGGATATTTTAATCAAGCTGATGAAAGCTGATGGCTTTCCCTTCTCTAATCTAGGGATATCATCTTAGTATGGACTATTGCTACAGTTGTCTAATGTCCTATTTTATATTGCTTCTCATTAACTTTAATTTTAGAAGGTAATACCTTCTGACCTTGTGTCTAAATTCCAGTGTATCCTCTTTCAAAATTTTTGTGTGTATGTATATTCGTGTTTATGTGTGTCAACTTAGGGAAAAATGAAATTACACTTCAAAACCACCCGTTCTTCAGGTTGTGAACTTTGGATCTGTTTTCCCCATCTTAGAACTTTTTTCACTTCTATAATGCATTTTCCATTAATTATTATCTACTACGTCCATTTGTATCTATGTACCTTTTATATTCCATAAGACTTATAAACTATGTAATAAGAGCCCATGTGTTTATAAAACCTTTAGGTTTACACAGCAATTTACACATTGTATCTTCATTTAAAATCTACAACACCTCTGTGAAGCAGAGATTCTGGGTATTCTTTATCCCCATTTACATATGAAGAAACTGAGACAGAGATTAATTAATTATGTAGCTAGTAAGTAACAGATTCAGGATTTGAAACTTAGTCCTGATTCCACCTTTCATATTTAATTTACTAGACTAAAAGTTGTAATGGTATGATCTGGATACTTCTGTGGTCCTTGAGATACTTTCAGCCAGGTTAAAATAATCTATAATAATATCAATTGTTTTCATATCTAATAGAGAAAATATTGGTAAATAAAATCCCACATAAAAACAGCTCTTGGGGGAGGTCCTCAATAGTTTTAAAAATTGCATTTTACTAAGAGCAAAAAGTTTGAGAACCACAGCCCAAACTATGTTTCTTCTATGAGGGCAAATGTTGATATAGTAGATAAATTATTCCAAATAGCAAGTATTTCATAAGTATTTGTGGAATGAATCAATGAACAAATAAATTTAGGATGCATTTTGCTGATCTTATCTTCAAGACCCTAGTAGTCTGGTATTCAAGTATCAGGTTACTATAAAGCACCAAAGGAAACTTTTGATCAATATTATTATTATCAATAGTGACCTTTCTAAGCCATAGTATTTTTTAATCGGGGTAAAAATATTTGTAAATCTAATATAGGCATACATATTTATACAATTATCTTGCTGCACAAGAAAAATCTGATCAAAAAGAAAGAAAAGTGAGAAAGAAAATAAAATTCAAACAACAAAAGAAGTGAAAGTCCTCTGTTGTGATCCAGACTTAATTCCCATAGTCCTCTCTCTGGGTATAGATAGCTCTCTTCATCACAAGATCATTGGAACTGGTCTGAATCATTTTATTGTTTAGAAGAGCCACGTCCACTAGAATTGATCATCGTATATTCTTGTAGTTGCTGTGTACAATGATCTCCTGGTTTTCTCATTTCATTTAGTATCAGTTCCTGTAAGTCTCTCCAGTTCTCTCTGAAATCATCCTACTGATTGTTTCTTACAGAACAATAATATTCCATAACATTCATATGCCATAGTTTATTCAGCCATTCTCCAATTGATGGGCATCCATTCAATTTCCAATTTCTTGCCACTACAAAGAGGGCTGCCACAAACATTTTTGCACATATGGGTCCTTTTCCCTACTTTAAGATCTCTTTGGGATATAAGCCCAGTAGAAACACTGCTGGATCAAAAGGTATGCACAGTTTGATAGCCCTTTGCTTATAATTCCAAATTTGAGCCATAGTGTTTCAACAGTGGTTTTCTGCATTCCAAGATATTATTTTACTAAAAAAAAAAAAAAAAAAAAAAAAAAAAAAAAAAAACCTTAGCACAAAATCAAGAAAGCAATATAAAGTTGTTTTTGCGGGGACTCTTCACAAAGTGCTATTTTGTTCCCCCAACTTCTAATCATAAGGAATCTCTTGGAAGGAAGGGGAAAAAAATCTGAATTTGCTCCCATCATACCAAGAGATGTCTTCTAAGAAAATGTCATTTGCTAAGTAATTACTTCTGTATCAGTTATCTTATCTAAAAGAGAAAGACCTAATTAAAAGTAATTTGTAAGCTAGGTGTGCTGATTAAGTGTTAATTGTGTTCTGGAATATAACAGTTTTACCTAAGTTCTCAGTCTCTCTTTTAAGCAAACCCATATTTTATTGTTTTGGCAGCTGCATTCCATGCTGCACAAACACCCTGAAAAAAGCAGCAGCTATGTTGCAGTATGACTAATAGATCATGTGAGAATTTGCTTTTTGTCCTCAAGATATTTTGAATTTCAAAAGGAAAATCAAGTCCTGTTCAGAATATGACAGATATTGAGGAAGTGGGGAAGGGAAGCAAAGGTCCAGTTTGTGTGACCAAAGCTTTTGGAGAGGCAGCTTAATGAGGGGAAAGAAGCACTAAACTGTGAGCAGGAGGCTTAAGTTCAACCCTGAACTCCTCCCCTTATTTTAGATCTTAGGAAAGTCTAAGATCTGTTGTGAATGACCTGAAAGGCTCCTTTGAGCTCAAATATTCTGTAACTTCATGATTTTTAAAAGTATCATGAGAAATGGCCTTGACAAGCAGCTAATGTCTTTGTTCTTGACTTTCCCTTTAAATTCACATTCTCTGGATCCTAGACTAGATTGTAAGCACACAGCCTGAGAATATTTTAGATCAATAACAGGAACTGTCCATATCTTGAAATGCTGTGGCTTGTGATAAATTCCCTTATTAATTTAGAAAACAAACATCTATTTCTACACATTCTGGCAATCCCTGAAAACTTCTTGCTCTCTATCCACCCTCAACCCCCAAGGAAAAAAGCCTTACTTAAAGCATCAACTAGAAAAGCCATTTTCAAAGTAGCTAATAATTCTCTTTTCTCATTTTTCCCTTGTTTATTCTGCTCTCCTCTCTTTTGCTTCTCCTCTCTTCCTTCTTTCTGTCTCTATATCTGTTTCTCTCATTTGCTGTCTTTCTTTGTCTTTTTCTCTGTCTCCATCTCTTTCTCTATTTCTGTCTCTCTGTCTCTCTCACACATAAACAGCTTGAAATGACTTTAGAACAAAGATTCTTAACCTGGGATCTGTGTATTCTTGGATATATTTCAGGGATTCTATGAACATGGATGAGAAAAAATACATATATTTTTATTTCAATATAATCACTTTCCTTTGCAATCCTATGTATTTTGTTTTATATAATTAAATTAATTATTTAATTAAAGACATAATTCTGACAAGTCCATAAGCTTTACCAGACTGACAGAGGGAGCCATGACACAAAGACTAAGAACCTCTGCCTTAGAATAGACATACAGATACCAGCTGCATTTGTTTTCTTTTTGGTATAGAGAACTCACAGGTAAGGAAACATCTTCTGCCATTGCAAGTCAGCAATTTCTCTTGCATTTTATAGTGTTAGAATGCTGCTTAAAGCAATCAAGAGTGAATAACTGGCTAAAGCTCACATAGCCAGCATGTCTCAAAAGTGGAATTTGAACCCATGATGCCATGCTGCCTTTCAAAGAACAAAGAAATTAATTCAATTGCCCATGTTTACCTTATATCAGATTGCTTGCTATCTTGGGGAGATGGAAGGGAGAGAGAGAGAGGAGAAAAATCTGGGACACAAGTTTTTGCAAAGGTGAATGTTAAAAACTATCTTTGCACATATTTAGAAAAATAAAATACTGTTAAAAAGAAATTAATTCAATCCGATTCAACAATTATATAGTTAGTAAATGTTAAAGCTGAAAGGAAATTTAGAATATAAAGCATAATGAGTTATAAGAAACAATAGCACCCAGGTAGTTTGCTGTGGTGAAAAGTACCTTTGATTTGGATTTAAGGGAGAACTGAATCCATATACCATCTTTGACTGGGGGTGACCATTGAGCCAAGTCACTTCATCTCTCTAAGCCTCAATAATCTTATCTATAGAATGGAAATATTGATATCTTCCTAAAGATGCCTCATATCCATTGTTCCTCAAACATCTTTCTATCGTAGTTTGCAAGGATTGTTAATTAGTGTAGATGAAACCTGAATTTATCTAAGTACTTGATTGGGCACCCATAGCTCAAGCTAATGCCACGAAAATAAAGTTTGCTGTATAAAAATCATTACATGTATCCATCTTTTCCTAAGAAGACAAGACCTCATATTCAGAACTATATCCATAATTCTCTCATCTCTGGGATCATTTTAAGCACCATTCTTTCTTCCCTTCTCCCCAAATGTCACTCAGATATCAGCCAGCAACTTGCTTCTCTGTTTTTATTTTCTCTCACTATACATCTGGTATAATCTAGTGTAAACTTCAGTAGCAGGACGGTTCTAAGATACTTCCTTGTGCAGCATCCTTCCCTACCTCCCACCCCCCTGGAGTTAGCTTGCTGAGGCAAAACTCTAGTTGGGCTCTTGTCATAGTTATATTGCAGAATGTTTGTAAGGATCAAGTGATATAATGCATGTAGATCACTGTGCAAACCTAAAAGTAAATGGTGCCTATTATTATCATTTTGTGTGACAATATATGTTATCATTATTATTAATATCATTCTCATTGATGGAGCTAAGTGGATGGAGCTTTAGGCTTGGAAGATAGGCAGACCTGAGTGTGAATCCTGCCTCAGACATTTACTAACTGTGTGACCTTAGGTAGATATTTATTTGCTTCAGTTTTATCATTTGTAAAAATGGGGATAATAAAAGCACCTGCTTCCAGGATTGTTGTAAGGACAAAATGAGGTAATGTTTGTGAAGCACTTTGCAAATCTTAAAGCACTAAATAAATACCATTATTATTTTTGTTTCTTATTATTAAAAAACAAGACAGGTCTTTAGAGTATATATTCTATACTTGTTGTATATTCTTATACAACAAGAATTAGAGGGGATTTTATGATAAACAAAGGTTTTGAAAGCAGCAATGGGACTTAGAAAAGAAAAGCACTGATTAGATGCATAGCTTCTTGAACTGTGGGTTGCAACCCTATGTAGGATTGTGTAACTGACTGTGAGGGTCTTGAAATTATGATTATCAGTAAATGGATTTGTAATTTATATATACCAATATATCTGGGGTTGTATAAAAATGTCTTAAGCAAAAAGAGGTTGTGAGTGGCAAAAGTTTAAGAAACCCTGCAAAAGAGAAAATGGACCTTATAGATCATCCATTTCAGATCCATTTTGCAGAGAAGAAAACTGAGGCTCTGATTGGGGAAGGTAATTGCCCCAAGTTATAGCATTACTAAGAAATCTGTCATCATTTTTAAAGGATTTATTGAAGCCTCAGTTTTATCTCTAATATATTCAGATTGTAGAGAGTAGTGATGTCTGAAATGAGAAAGCAGGGCTCATTCGCTAGTGGTTCACTTTCTCATTCTGTATATTTCAAATAAAAATGAATTTTCACTTCAGTGTTGATTTTGAAATAAATCTTTTTTCAGAGTTTAGCAAAAGACTTGCATCTTCCCTCCTGGGGGTGGCTCGTTCCTTAGATTGTCAGGTTTTTGCAAAGCTCTATGAAAACTCAGCTATCAATAAATTATGAGGACTTGGTAGCTGCTCAACTTCATTAAAGGTGGGTTGGCAAAGACATCTGATGGATCAGTCCTAAGGAATTACAATGGAAGTGCTCTCTCCGTGGTCTCTGCCTTACTTGGTGAAAACACAACTAGAGTGATTATTGTTAGTCTATTCCTAACTTTTTTGTGAATCCTTTGTGGTCATAATATATTGTTACAAATTAAAAATTATTTTGTTAGGTCTGAAGATCAATCTTAGGTTGTTTTATTTTTTACTGAGCAGCATTCTTGTATAGGAAGAAGCAAGCAAGCAAGCAAACACGTATTGAGTGCCTACTGTGAGTCAGGGATTGTGTTAAGCACTTATTTATTTCTTATTATCTCATTGTATCTTCATAAGAACCCTGAGAAATAGAGGCTATTATTATCCCCATTTTACAAGGTCAGGCCCCTGTGGCAAGCAGAGATTAAATGATCACATTGCCAAGATCATATAGCTAATAAGTCCCTGAAAATGGATTTGAACTCAGGTCCTCCTGAATATAGGTCTCACACTTGTTGCCTTATGGAGTGGAAAGATTGAAAAACAATCAGATGTTCTAGTTCACTCTTATTATCTGCCCTTAGTCAAAAAAAAAATTAATCACTCTGAGCTAGTCAGTTTATTTTTCTATAAAATGATGCACTTGGTTTACTTATCTTTTTTTTCTATTAAAAATCCCTTCAGCTGTCTGATGAAGCCTGTGGGCCCCATTTTGAGAGATTCATAAAAGGAAAGATGTATCTTCCCCCTCTTCCAAGTTTATGGCCCCTTGAAATTGGCCAACAGACTCTTGGGGGAGGGTCTATGGACTTGAGGTTATAAACCTCTGGACTAGTTGATCTCTAAGGTACTTTCTAAAACTAAGGATATAATCCTATGGCCTTTTTTAGCTCTTTAATTTACTCTTGGGCAGCTCTATCCAGCATCCTGAGTCTCAAAGTCCTAGTTATAAACTAGAGATATGAATGCACTTTCAACCTCATTGAGTTTACTGGAGACCAAGTGAGATCATGTACAGAAGTGACTATAAAGAGCTATATAAATATGAGCTATTATTATTGTGCATGACATTATTTTAATTAAGTAGCTATGCTTAATATGCAGCTTTCAAGTTGCTATATTTGATTCTTGAGCTCGGTGACTAATGTGGGGGTATCTTTCAACTTCAGGTGTTGGAAAGAAAATGTAGGCAATAATGGCTTAATTATAGCCTTTATTTCTGAATGTTTCCTCTTACAGAAACCCCCTTGAGTCCACTCAAGGCACCTCACTCGGCCAGCACCCCAGGGGTGGCTGTGTCTTCACCCCATCGGCGAAGAGATTCAGACAGATACTGTCAGCTCTGTGCAGCCTGGTTCAATAACCCTCTGATGGCCCAGCAGCATTATGAAGGCAAAAAACACAAAAAGAATGCCGCCCGGGTGGATTTGTTAGAACAACTAGGGAAGACGCTGGATCTGGGGGAGTTGAGAGGTAAGGGGGATGAATTACTTAGGAGCAAAAGGTACCAACTCTAAGGCAATGGAGACTCTCTAGTCTTAATGCTTCCAGTCTTGAGTCATTTCCATCCTTGGTCTCTGCATGAGAAATATTAGTTAGAACCAACAGGTATATTTTGGGATAGAATGATCATTAACATTCATTCCTGTGCTATCTCATGTGACCTTACAACCACCAGTGAGGAGGGTGCTGTAAGTAATATGATCCCCATTTTACAGATGAGATAAATAGGATTCACAGAGATTCAGTGACTTGTTAATGAGTATATTGTGTCAAAAACTGGAATTCACTAAAGTATTCCTTATCCAAGTCCAGGGCTTTATCCATTCATTATCCCACACTGCCCTGATAAAAGGGGGTATTAACCTGGGACCTACAATCTTGTTTTTTTTTTTTTAACATTAAACAACTATCTATGATATATATGTATAATAATTACAAATAACCTTTATATAGTGCTTACATTGTACATTGTACCAAATGATCTCATTTGATACTTCCTTAGGATCCTGCAGGGTAGTACTATTATCCCTCGCTACAAGATAGCTCAAGATTTTATACCAGTTTTACAGATTAGGAAACTGAAGTAAATAGAGGTTAAATGACTTGGATAGAGTTAATTAGCTAGTAAGTATTTAAGGTTGCATTTGAACTTTCAGGTCTTGAACTCTACTGTATCATCTAGCTATGTCATCATATATACATGTATGTCTACATGGACACATGAAAAACATTATTGTGTATACATGTGTGTGTGTGTGTGTATATATATATATATATATATATATATATATATATACACACACACACATGTAACCAATATGTTATAATGGGATGTGTGTGTATGCATGATGGCACTTATTAGGTATACACACATATGTACCTACACATATACACTCTTTTCTTTGTAATCTTGTACATTTTATTTTATGCATTTAAAAACAGTATTCTGAGGCAAGATCCACAGGTTTCATCAGATTGCCAACGAGTCCACATTACAAAAAAAAGAGAAAGATTAAGATTCCACTCTCTGGAGTAGAGAGGATACTAAGTTTTATATCATAAAATAAATAGTAATGGCTTTCTTTTTCCTGTTTAAAAATTGCTCCCACTGTGTATTTTCATAGGGAGATATAGTGTTGTGGAAGGGCATTCATTTTGGAGCACTAGTCTTGAGTCCTAATTCTGTCACTGAATCACTGAGTGACCTTCATTAAGATGCTTAATCTTTCTGGGCTACAGGTTCCTTCCTACTCTATAAAATGAGGTATTCCGATTAGGTGATTCCTAGTTCTACATTATATGATTCTTTCAAATCATTTAAACTTTTATTGGTGCTTTCTTGTAGGCAATTTCTTCTATGTATCTTGTGATAAAAAAACAAAACAACAATTTTTAAGCTCTTATGTCGTTATGTATCCCTCTTAGCTAAAAGAAAACACAAGGTTCAATATTTTAGAACAATAAATGATATTTCTGCAAGTGCCTTGGGAAATGTGTTTTATTGCTTTTTCTTGGGGGGACTGTCTTTACCATAGAGCTTGTCCAAAATAGTGTAAGAGTCTCTCATAGCTGAAGGCCACACTGCACCTCCCTCTTCCTAGGAATGAGCACTGTTTGTTAGGGGATTCCATCATGGCAGGGCACTGAAGGAGAAAAAGAGGGTTTTATTTATGTTTTCTGCCAGATATTATGACTTGAAGAAGAGTTATTCCTTGAGGAAATTCTCCTTCCCAGTTCTAAATGATTGGTGCTGCATCTTTTATGTACAGACACATATCTTAATGACTTGGGCATCTGAATTCTTTAGCATTTAAGCAGCCAGTCTTTTATATAAAAGACAAAAAGGATCCACCTTGACTTGATAACTCAATGTGACTCTGACTCAGTCGCACATGGAATGTGATTAGCATCGAACAACGTCCTTGAAACTAACCTTTTTGCCAGCTATATGAAACATCCTGATAATACTTGTTATATACACTTACTTAAAGGTTTATCATAGTACACTGCCAAGCCCTGAGAGCTGAGCACTTGGGTAGCCTGGCTTCTTTTAAAACTATTGATTATGTCATGATTGCTGGAAAACTTCCAATGGATTCATAATCATAACCTGGAAAGGCATTAAAAGTTACTAAAAGAATAATGCAACCAGGGAATCTTAGCAGTGATCCCTCAATGCTAGTGCTATCCTTCTATTGATTATTTCTAAATTATCTTGCATATAGCTTTTTTGTACATGGTTGTTAGAATGCTGTCTCCCTCATTAGACTATGAATTCCTTAGGACAGGGATTGTCTTTTGCCTTTCTTTGTGTTTTCAGTGCTTTGCACGTGGCATATAATAGGCACTTAATAAATGCTTATTGATTGGTTCGCTCATCTTAGATGAGCAATGAATTTTCCTGGAGTGGAGAAGGGTAAAAAAATCTGAAAATTTAATTATTTGGAATTCAACACTAGGGTTATATCTTGCAGGAGGAGGCAGTGGAAAGGGTGGGAGCAGAGCAGAAGCTATAAGCCACACTTTAGCTACTTCTGCTTCCTAACTCACTCTCATATAATGATTCATGGATCCCTAGAAGTGCTAAAATATTCTTTCCTCTCAAATATATATGTATATGTATGTGTTTGTGTGTGTATATATATATCACATATATATATTTATATGATTACATGTGAATATATTTTTAGAGCACTATACTTATTTCTATGAATATGTTTGTATGTATGTATATATGTAAAAGAAAAGATTATATGTATAGTTATGTGATTATATTGTGTAGGATAAATATTGATGCCCACATGTGTATATATAAGTATATATTTGCACACTTGTGCAAATATACATGCAAACAAGTTTTTGCGCCTATATGAACATCTAGATGGATGCATCTAGATGTACACATGCACTTATATACTTAGTGTCCCAAATGTCTTATTTCAATTTTAAGGTATGCTTAAATTATGCTGGCCTTGGGGAACCCTCAAATATAATCTATCTCTCTCTTCCTCTTTACTTTTGGTCTTTATATTCTGTGTTTTTCTTGGTTATAAATCCTTCTTGTGCCTGGGAAGATTCTGCTGCTATCAATAGATATAGGCAATTTATGGTAGGGTGTGAGTGAAGATGAGGATTTCAGTTTCAGACATGTTGAATTTGATGTTTGGCTGGAACATCGATGTTAGAATGCTTAGGAGGCAACTGAAAATATGGGTCTAAAGTTCAAGGGAGAGATAAAAAAGAGTCTATAGATATGAGAGGTTTATAAGTGGTGACAAATAAGCCATGAGTATAGAAGAGATCTTCTTTGGAGAGAGAGGAAAGAGAGGAAAAGTAAGAATATCTTAAGAGAACAATTAGTCTTGAAAGGAGGGATCAGGTAGTTGGGAAATGAACCAAGAGGTATAGCAGAAGCCTTTGGAGAACAGAGTACCAAAGTACAAAGAATTGGGTAATCTTTGGTATACCTCCTGCAGAAAGGCCAGCAAGAACAATAATTGAGAAAAGATCATTGAATCTGATAGCTGAAATTTCATAAGGTTTCCAAAGAATGCAGCTAGAAACCAGATTGTAGTGAGATGGTGAATAAATAGGTGAGAGAGAATATTACTGTCCTTTCTACCATTCCTGAACCCCAATTTGGACTGTTGTTTAGTCTTTATTTCTTTAGTTTATCCACAAGAATACAGTGAGAAACTGTTATTTACTGCATCCTCTGTGACTTAGGTCATAGAATTAATAAATTGCAGACTTGGGATTCAGATACAAATTCCCTAATTTCAAATCTTGGATTCTTACTCTACTACAGTAATTGACAGGAAAAACATATACACATGTGTATGTTATATGTAGTCACATACGAGTATGTATATATGTATATATTTATATCATAAATAGGTGTGTGTAATAGAAATTATATACATCATATATGACTCCTATATCTCTATAGAGCAATATATGTCTTATATACTGTATTTCTATTTTTCTTCTTGATTTATTTTTGGTATCATATGTGTATACACATATATATGTACACACATATATTCATGCATATAAATAGTTTTGAATTACTTGAGAAAATCAATAATGCTATTGCTTTAAATATTATATTAAAATATATATTTACTGGGATTAATATTATCAAATGATTATTAAATGTTAAAATTAAGTAATAATATATTAAACAATAATGTTAAATTTTATTTTGTGACAACTGGTCATTTTTTCTGTGTGCTGACACCAGACTGATTCATAACAAATGTCCTTAATCATGAAAGACTAAACTGAGCTAGATTCTCTAACTTTAATTAGCTCTCCATCAGTTGAGTGGTGGATTTCAGGCCATACACATGTGTTTCATTTTTCTTTTGTTGTATTTTTAATTTGGTGGTTTTAAAGAATGGGCATTATTCTGCAATGTAGCTCTTAAAGAGCATAGTTCATTGGCTCCTAAAGATATTGCAGTGGTGATAATGTGAGTAAATTAAGCATGTCAAAAATCATTCAAAACCACAATGAAACAAGATCAGTACCACTAAACAGTAAAAGAAAATGTGGAAAACAACACCAAGAACTGATAGATTATTGCTGTGTAATAGCCCACTTAATACTCAGAAAACAAGAAATAGCCTTTAGAAGGATCTGGCAGTTGAAGATGTTGTCCATGATACCTTTGCAATGAAGCAAAGATTTCTTGAAGGTGGAAAATCAGTGAAAAGGACATTTAAAAACAAAACAAACAAACAATAAATTTGTTAGCCTCTGTTATGAAGAGGAAAGAAGGATTCTCATGGGCAATATAATAAAAATGCACAAGTACTATAAGTTGCAAAATAGGAATTTTTACTAATGAATCTCATATTTTCATTCATTTCAATATGCCAAAATAATTGACTAAATCCTTACATATGAACATCTTCATCAGGCTGTAAAATACCATTCAAAAATATTTGGGGATTTTTTTTTAACTTCCAGTTGGCCTGGAAGACATCCTCATTGAGAAAAGAATGAACTCTGATAAATATAAGGTTTTTTTAAAACCATAGGGTTAGCTAGGTGGCACAGTGGACAGACCCCAGAACCTAAAGCCAGAAAGACCTGAGTCAAATGCAGCCAGGGATTATGTGATTTTTTTTTTTTTTTTTTGCCCCTGTTTGCTTTAGTTGCCTCATCTGTAAATTGAGTTGGGAAGTCTGAGTTGAGAAGGAAATAGTGAACCACTTCCATATCTTTGCCAAGAAAACTCCAAAAAAGAGTCAGAAATACTTAAATGGCTGAAAAACAAAACAAAACAAAAAGGTGTATTATAATAACCAAAATTGTATAATTATAGAATAATTACATATATGTTATATAGATAATTTTTGATAAGATTTAAATTATATGAGTTCTCAGATCATTGAAGCAAGTTTATCTGTATCCTTTCTAGATCTGACTAGATAAAGCTTATTGTGCATTTACCATGTGCCAGGCACCATGCAAACCAGTAAGAACATAAGCAAAAAAAACAATAATCTCTTCCCTTAACGAGATTAAAATCTATTAGGAGAAGGCAACAAGGGCAAGGTGGAAAAGCTATATAAAGTGTTGGGACAGGTAGAGCTCGGGAAGGGAAATAAGATTGAGCTGGGTTATTATTGTCATGAGTACTTCCACAAATGGAGGTTGAAGAGGAACTCATCAAAAAGAGTAGGAAGCTTGTGAGTGGAGTCATTGTCAGTGTGAAGGAGCTACTGTAGATGAAGAGGTAGGAAAGTCATGGGGGTGTTGAGGCAGATTAGCAATTGAATAAGTTTCTTAACCTTTTATAACCCATATATAATTATAGAAATGATCATATTTTATAATTTTAGAACTTGTCAAATGGAGATAGAATTATCAGGAAGTCAATAAATATTTTCAAAGCAACTACATTGTTCTAGACACTGTGCTAAGTTCTGGGGGGTACTTATATGAAAAAAGAAACAGTTCCTGCCCTTATAATATAAATGGAGAAATGACATAAAAAGAAGTTAAAAGAAAGTGGGGAGGAGAAGGTACTTGACAAGGGTATATGGTAGAAAAGTCCTTCAGATAAGTCCCAAAATAATACAGCCAGTTGAGAAATGATGACATATCTGAGCTGAGCTCTGTCTTTAAATTGAAGTTTGGACACCATAATCCCATCTTCCTATCAGAAAGGTAGAAGGTATTGAAGTAGGTCAGCTTCATAATGCCATAGTACATCGACTGCCAGACTTAGAGTCAGGGAGACTCATTTTCCTGCGTTCCAGTCTGGCCTCAAACACTTCCTAGCTGAGCAAGTCACTTAACCCTATTTACCTCAGTTTCCTCATCTGTAAAATGACCTGGAGAAGAAAATGACAAATTCGTCTAGTATCTTTGCTAATAAAATGTCAGATGGCATCATGGAGAATTGGACATGATTGGAAAATGATTTATTAGCAATAACATTGATGAGGTAGATTAGTAAAGCTAATGAGATCTTCTTATAGGATGATGAGGAGCTTCCTAGGATATGGTGCAGAATAATAAAGTATGACTTTTTGTCATGTGATACATTATGAAATTAAGGAATTTATACAACTGCTAACCTGCTCAACACCCCCATGACTTTCCCACTTCTTCCCTAGTAGCTCCTTCACTCACCAGACTCCTACTCTCTTTGGTGTGTTCCTCCACAGCCTCCATTTGCAGAAGTATCCATGACAACCCTGTTCACTTCTAACCCAGCTCAATCCCATTTCCCTTCCCAATCTTTCCCCTCTTTGCACTACATTTTCCACCTTTGTCCTGTTGTCTTCCCCTTATGGAATGGAACCTCCTTGAGGGAAAGGGGCTATTGTATTTTTTGCTTATATTTTCAGAGCTTTGCCCAGTGCCGAGTTCATGGTAAGTGTTTAATGAGTGCTTTATCTAGTTGAATCTATAAAGGATGTAGATAATATTTGCTTCAGTGACCAGGGAGCTCACATGATTTAAACCCCATTGAAAATTTATGGACTATACTCAAGGCTAGATTTTTTAAAATGGGCTGTTAATGTCCAGGTGTGTTTTCATAAAGAAGAATTAAAGAATATGTGTCAAAATCTTGTAAGTTCAATGTAAAATTGTGTTTAAGTGCTTGCAGCAAAAGGGGAATTTATTTTGCATATTTAAAATGCTTAAAGATATAATTTTTTTTTAGGATCCACTGTGGAAGTCAACACATGTAATCATTTTGCTTTGTCTCAAGTGAATTGAACTTTGGTAACTGGTTTAATTTCTCAAAGTCTCAGTTTCCTTATCTGTAAAACAAGAGGATTGGACTAAATCATGTTTAAATTGCTTGCCTTCAGAAAAACTCTAATCCTGTGATTTTATGACTATTTCCTCTACATACTCCTATGTTACAATATCAGCTTGGTTAGGGATTTAATGATTTGTAATTGACTCTTAATGTGTCTGTATTTAGTACCCAGCTAAGGCATCTGTATTATTCCCCAAAGGCACCAAAGGCATTGGCAGATAGACCTCTAGTCTTTCTCTGAATGTATCCAGGGATGTTACTTTTTGATTTAAAGAGAAAAATAATTGATAAATAATTTTCACTTTAAGTTTGTTTTTTTTAACATGCATATTCTTTGATCTCAAGAAATACTTCTCCTTCCCTCAAAAAAGAGGCAGCTGATAGCATTGTAAATAGAGTTATGAGGCTGAAATGAGGAAGATTTGAGTTAAAAGATGACCTCGACACTAGTTGTGTGACCTTAGGCAAGCAATTTAACTTTTGCTTCAGTTTCTTTATCTGTAAAATGGGAATTATAATAACATCTATTTTGTAGGAATAGGAGAATCAAATGAAATAACTGTAAAGCACTTAGCACCGTAAGTGGTTAAAAATGCTTATTCCCTGTCTTTCCCTTTGCTTCTCTTCCCCTTAAAATGTGAAAATTACATCTTTTTAGAAAACTCAGTTCAACCAGTAATGATTTATTAAGCACCTACTAGGTCCAAAGCCCAATGTTAAGTATAGGAGACATATTGGAGTTTGTGGTCTAGTGGGAGTTAAGTTATGAAGGGAGGTGATATAACAAAGAGACAGATAAGTAAATACAAAGTATATGCAACATAATATAAGATAATAGGAGTGAATAAGAACACCAGATAGACCTGAAAGTATGAAAAGACCTGAATTTAAATCCTGCTTTAGGTACTTACCAGCTGTATGATCCTAGGCAGAGATTTAAGTAATCTCTCTTTGCCTCAGTTTCTTCATCTGTAACATCTCCCTTACAGGATCATTGTGAGTGAAATACCATATGTACAATGCTTTGTAAACCTTAAAGTAATGGTAGTAGTAATAACGACAAAAATTAAAACTTATTTCAAGTAAGAGTTAACTACTGGTGAAACAGAATAAGATCTCTATGATATTAATGAGAAAAAGCTTGGGACTTTTTGAATTTATAGATTATTGACATTCTAAATGAGGTTAGCTGAAATATGTATGGATAGGCATAATGTGATTCCTCTTGAATTGTACTATAATTTGTGATAGGAAATAGTTGATGAATACCAAAGTTCCCCATTGCTCTTTCCTCTTCTTAGTACTAGTTAGAAGTTGAGGGAGGGGAAGAGAAAATAATCACCTCCTCCTAAATGTGAAATATAACACACACAAAAAGGAAAGCACTGAATTATGGAATCATAAAATTCCCTGGGCCAGAAAGTACCTTGCAGGTCATCTACCCAGTTTAAATCTATCCTACTACATAAAACCCAGAGAGAATGCAGTTTCTTATTTAGAAACATTGGAAGTAAAATCTAAAGTGTAATTTAGGAGAATCAATCTAGGAGGAGACAGAGGGTTAATTTGATATATGCTAGAGCTCCTTTGGAAAAATGTTCCCCTCTTTAAATATTGGACAAACTTTGTTTATTTCTTTGTTTCAAATAAAATATTTAATTATATGAACTCTCAGCTGTGTGCTTGGAAAAATGGGAAAAAATCTTTTAAATTGAAAATTAATCCTAGCAACGTGAAATGTCAGAATTGGAAGAAACTAATCTCTTTATTTATGTTGGAAACTGAGTCCTTGACATGCATATAATTTGTTAGGGAAGTAAAATTAGTAAAGTTGGGACTACATCCCCATGTAAGGCTGATCCTCCTTTTTTTTCCCCATTATAGAAATACTTCTAATTTTAATCATCAGGTGGCAGTAGAGAGAGATGCCCCCTTCCCCAATTCCACCCCTCCCTTTCAGGGTACTGTGAGTGTGCTCCACGGAGATTAGAATACTGAATTAGTATTTATGCTCTCGGTAGTTGCCGTCTATCCCTTGATTCAGCCTTGCTTTTTTAGACATTCTATACTCAAATGAGATTATATTCATAAAGTACTTATACCCTGGTGTTACTAGATACTATAGAAATATTTATTTGCAGATCAATAAAATTTATATTTTGTTCTGAGTCCCCAGAACTCTGTTTCTTTTTGAATGTGTATTCAAAAGATCCTAATTTAGCAGGTTTAGACTTTCTGGAAACAGACATACACCCATTTTACTCTTAAAAAGAAGCAGTAATTTAATCAATAATTCTTAATGACCAGAGAACAAAATGCTACAGTTCTTTCTTCATCCATATTCTTTTTTAAATGCTGCCTGTTGAGGCAAAACTACGAGGTGGTATTGGTCCACTGTAGCTTAGTGTACCAATTCATTAGTATGCTTTATAATAGAAAAAGTTGTAGCTCTTAAAAATTGAAAGCCTCTACCAGGATCACGTCATGATATTCTGGAAGAGTATTTTGTCAGGGCACAGGCTAAAGTATGCTTCCCATATAGACCTGGTGATAAATTATTATTGTCCTTTCTTTTGCCTCCTCTCTGACTCTCTCTTTCTTCTTCTGTCCTTTTTTGCTTTTCCTCCTCTTCCACCAACTCCCACTTCTTTTCCTATTCCTATTCTCCTCCATTTGTGTTTAAAGATGTTCCTCGCAAGATAGTTGGGCTTTAAGCATATTTTTATGCATCCATCTATTTTTCTATCCATCTATCTGTCTGTCTATTTACTTATTTATTATATATATATCTATTGGACACATCAGTTGGAGGAGGCAGCCATCTGCTGTATCAGAGAAAGGTTCCAATTTGCAGCACACTGAAGAAACTATAGGTCCTTTAAACATGAAGAATTAAATACATACATACACATACACATACATGAACAGTTTTGAATTATTTCATTATGTGTCAGGACTGAACCTATATACAACATCTGTTTTTGTAATGCAGTGGTGTCTTCATTAAATATGGATAAAATCAAGGATTTAAATTTGATAAAGATATTTTGGCACATTCTAAGGAAAACCAAGTTAATGGAATATAATGGAAACATTAGGTTGCATTTCTTTCATTTCTAAAGTGTGATTTTTCTTTTCCTTTTTAAAAAAAGAATAGCTTTTTATTTTCAAAATACATTCAAAGATAGTTTTCATCATTTACCCTTGCAAACCTTGTGTTCCAAATTTTTCTCCCTTCCTTCTCCCCATCCTCTCCCCTAAACAGGAAGTAATCCAATCTATGTTAAGTATGTGCAATTCTTTTGTATATATTTCAACAATTATCATGCTAAGAAAAATCAGATCAAAAAGTAAAAAAAAAAAAAAAAAAAAAAAAAAAGAGAGAGAGAAAGGAAAGAAAAAGCAAGCAAACAACAACAAAAAAGGTGAAAATACTATATTGTGATCCATACTCAATTCCCACTCTCTCTGGGTGCAGATGACAGAAGACCATTGGAACTGGCTTACATCACCTTATTGTTGAAAAGAGCCAGGTTCATCAGAATAAATCATCCCATAATCTTGTTATTATTCTATACAATGTTCTCTTGGTTCTACTCACTTCACTTAACATAAGTTCATGTAAGTCTCTCCAGGCCTCTCTGAAATCATCCTGCTAATCATTTCTTATACAACAATATTCGAAAACATTCATATACCATAATTTATTCAGCTGATTGGCATCCACTCAGTTTCTGTTTCCTTGCCAGTACAAAAAAGGGCTGTTAGAAACATTTTTGCACATGTGGATCCTTTTCCTTCTTTATGATCTCTTTGTAATACAGACCTAGAAAAGACACTGCTGGATCAAAGGGTATGCATAATTAGATAGCCCTTTGGGCATAGTTCCAAATTGCTCTCCAGAATGGTTGGATCTGTTCACAACTCCACCAGCAATGTATTAGTGTCCCAGTTTTCCCACATCCCCTGCAACATTTATCATTATCTTTTTCTTACTTCTTAGCCAATCTAAGAGGTATGTAATGGTAGCTCAGTTGTCTTAATTTGCATTTCTCCAATCAAGAGTGATTTAGAGCATTTTTTTCATATAACTAGAAATGGTTTTAATTTCTTCATCTGCAAATTGTCTGTTCATATCCTTTGACCATTTATCAATTGGAGAATGACTTGTATTCTTAAAAATTTGAGTCAATTCTCTATATATTTTAAAAATGAGACCTTTACCAGAATCCTTGTGTGTAAATACTTTTTTCCAATTTTCTGTTTCCCTTCTAATCTTGTCTGTGTTGGTTTTGTTTGTGTGAAAACTTTTTAACTTAATATAATCAAAATTTTCCATTTTGTATTTCATAAAGTACCCTAGTATTTCTTTGGTTACAAATTCCTTCCTTCTCCACAGATCAGAGGGGGAGACTATCTTTTGTTCTTCTTATACTATCATTCTTTATGTTGAAATCATGAACCCATTTTGACTTTATCTTGGTATAGGGTGTTGCATGTTGGTCACTGCCTTGTTTCTGCTATACTATTTTCCAATTTTCCCTAGCAATTTTTGTCAAATAGTGAGTTCTTATCCCAGAAGCTGTGGTCTTTGGGTTTATCAAACACTACATTACTATAGTCATTTATTATTGTGTTTTGTGAACCTAATCTATTCTACTGATCAACTATTCTGTTTCTTAGCCAGCACCAAATGCTTTTGATGACTGCTGCTTTATAATATAGTTTTAGGCCACATTCATTTGCATTTTTTCATTAATTCCCTTGAAATTCTTGACCCTTTATTCTTCCAAATGAACTTTGTTATTATTTCTCTCTTTTAGTTACATCTATTTTTGTTTTTGCTTATCTGAGATAGCACTATCTCTAACCCTGACTTTTTTTAAAAAAAAACTTCAGCTAAAGCATAATGGGTTCTGTTCCAGCCTTTTATGTTTACTCTGTATGTGTCACTCTGCTTTAAATGTGTTTCTTGTAAACAACATATCATAGGATTCTGGCTTTTAATCCAGTCTACTATCTGCTTCCATTTTATAGGAGAGTTCATCACATTCACATTCAGTTAAAATTACTAACTCTGTATTTCTTGCCATCTTATTTACCTCCAAGTTATATATTTTTTAAATTTCCTTTCCCCCTTTCCCTCCTCCCCAGTGTTTTGCTTCTGACCCCCATCTCCCTCAAACTGCCCTCCTCTTTTACAGTCCCTACCTGAATTCTTATCCCTTTCCCCTTTTATTTATGCTTTCCCTTCTATTAGCCTTTCCCTTTCTTTTTTCCCTTTCCCCTCCTTCTGCCCTATACAGTGAAACAAGTTTCTATATTAAACTACATATGTCTGATATTCTCTCTTTGAGTCAAGTTTGATGAAATTAAAGTTATACAATGCTCTTCCCTCTCTCTTCTTTCCCTCAACTTTAATAGGAGCTTACAGTTTAACGGCAGGTATATTCCAGAAGAAATAACCTAAGTACATTTTTTCATAGCTCTATCTAATAAAATTAAATTTCATTTAATTCAACAAATAGTGATTAAGCAACTACAAATCTATGTGGAAAGTACTGGGGACTGTTAATTTTTTTAAATGGTCAATATTTGTTCATATAATACAAGATAAATTGAAGAAGTAAATAATACCATCTGGAGTTTTAGAAAGGATTCATAGAAAACATTTCAACTGAGGTGCATCTTAAAGGGAAAAAAGATGTTAAGAAACAGAGATGAGAAGGGTAGGCATCCTAGTCATGAGGAAATTGATTACCTGAAAAAATTCAGACAAAATATTTTACAGAAATTCTATTTCCAGTTTGGTTGGGTTCATCAATGGAAAGTGGAGGTGGTGGTATTTTTAAACCAAACATATGCTTGCCATTATTCAAAGCAGCTACTAGATTTCATTTCCATGCTCAAAACATTTTTCAAATAGTATTCTAGCATTTGAAAAGGTATCAAGTTCACATGACCTTCAAATACCAGAGTCTTTACATCTCTAAGAGCACAGAGAAGAGAGCAAAAGGCACTCTTATTGATCTTAGAACATAGTTATCACCACCACCAAATTATTTACCATGTGCTATTTTTAGGACATCTAGAATTTTTAGGTACAACCAACTCGTAGATTCTCAAAATGGAAGTTCTGGAAGGAAATCATCCATGGAAGAAGAGATCTACAAGGATGAAAGGAGAAAAAAATCTGAGGATGCATGGTATCTAAGTCCAACAAGTGAAGTATAACTGATTTAATACCTTTCTCAAAAATGAAGGTTGTAGGATGAATATAGGTACCATCAAGGGATAAGAGAGTTTTCCTCATTTTGGTCATTGACAACACATTTTTAGTTATTTGCTTCAAATATTTGATTATTGCATATATCTGTTCCACAGATGAAATCTTTGCCTCCCTTATCTGATTTAACGAGAAGAGACTCTAGACAGGATTTCTTTTCTTTGTTTTGTTTTTGTTTTTGTTTTTCTTACATTTGGTCAATTGTCTATTTTAAAGAATTGTTTTCTTCAGTCAGTTTTTGTCCTTCCTCTTCTGCTTCCAAGATATCTCTCTTGCATATCTCTTATTTTTTTCCCCATTTTTTTCCTGCCTGTCCTATTTGTATTTAAAATCCTTTTTTACTTCTTCCCAGAAGCTTCTTTGAGCATGATAACAATTCATATCACTCTTTGAGATTTCCCATGTGGGCGTTTTGTCCTCTTTTGAGTTTGTGTGTTTGTCTTTCCTGTCACCATAGTACCTTTCTGCAGTTATGGTTCTTCTCTGTTTCTTACTCATTTTCTTTCTTTTTCTCTTTTGTTCCTCTGTTGTGACTTTTAAGGTCAAGCTCTGTTCCTGGGGTAAATGGGATCCTGTTTCAAGCTTCCTGTGAGCTTTGAGCCTTGGCTTTAAGCACAAGGGCTCCTTGTGTTTGGTGACTTGCTCAAGCAACGGGTAACCCTACCTGATCTCTCCAGGCAATGCCCTGGTTTCCCAAGCTGGCAATTTGTCTTCTGCACGGGAACTGAAACATGCTTCACTGCTTTGCTCCTCTACTGAGCCAGAACTGAGGGTCTGATCTGCTGATCTGCTGTGATTAAGACCCTATCACTGGCTTTCCTGAACACTGTCTAAGCAGGGCTGAACACCCCTTCCTCCCCAGTCAAACTGACCTTTCTTGAAGTCCTTCCAAACTATCATGAACTGGAGAGTAGTTTCATTCTGTCAGACTCTGTCCAGAGCTCATGTGGTTTTTTTTGAACCAGGAGAGTTCAAGCAGCTCTCCAGCTTCATTCCATCATCTTGCCTGTGCCCCAGGACCTCTGTAGACAAGACTTCTTAATCATTTCTGTATGCCAGGGACCCTTTCGGCAGACTCTGGGGAAGCCTATAGACTTCTCAGAATATTGCTTTTGATTGTGTAAAATAAGATATTTAGGATTAGAGAGAAAACTAATTATATTAAAATATAGTTATTAAAATATTAAGACAAGATCACAGATCTTAGGGTAAGTACTTCTGATCCTAGGTGGTGCAGTAGATAGAGCACTGAGGTTCCTAGAGTCAGTAAGTTTTGAGTTCAAATGAAGCCCTGGACACCAGATGTGAAATCATTTAATTTCTCTTTGCTTCAGTTTACTCAGTGGTAAAATGTGGATAACAATAAAACCTACTTTTCCTTCACATTTTTGTCAGGATGAAATGAGATCTACAAATAATGTTTGTGGAAATTCATATTACAAGTGCCAAATCCAGAATTCGAATACAAATCTTCAAACCTCTAATATAGTATTCTTTTCCCTATGCCATGGATTTGCAGTAATGTACTATGTGTACTTTCCATAGTTGAGCTTCAGCAGAAAATAAGACCTTTAAACAGATATGGTAATTATAGCACATAATTCTAAATTGAATAGTAGGAAAAGAGGTGACAGAAGCAAATATTCCATTTAGCTTACACCTGGTTATTTTTATATTATTATTTTTAGTGTGTTTTGACACCTCAGCTGGTACATGTATTCTCATCCTGATCTTTATATCCTATATTTTGGGTAGCATAATTAAATTGCTAAAGTGACTTATGTTCCTGGCACATCTGGTGCAGGTGGGGGGTGGAGTAGGGAAGAAGATGGTAGCATAGCACATATGAGGAGATAGTCCATGAAAAATAATTGTTCACATATACTTTATTTGCAAAGACTGCCACTCCTCAGGGGAAGCAGCCAGACTAACAGGAATGCAAAACAGAATTTCAGCTCTATAGTTATTTTAGTTTCACTTTAACTCTGCCATCTTTGGGAATTGGCTTGCCTGCAGGAATGGCCTTTGGAAAGCATCCAGAAATAGTACTTTACAAACAAAAATTTTCCATTCAGAGAAATAAGACTGTAGTACAATATCCAATAATACCATACTTAGACATGTAAATACTAATGTAAAGATATGCATTTTCAAGTAAATATAAGTAATACAGTTATCATTCATAATAGCAACTGCTTTAGATAGGACTTTAAAGTTTACAAAGTGTTTTTGCATCTGATTTTACCTTTTTTGATCCTAAAAACACTAGGACAGGAATATCTGTTTAATAATGTCTTCCAATTTTAGCGGGAAGGAAGGTTGAGGCTTAAAGTGAAGTGATTTCCCCTGATTGAACATTGAGTCAGTACTGAAATTGGAACTCAAATTCATATCTGCTAAGCCCAGTGATTTTTCCCATTTCTATGTGGTTTTAACTTCTAAGTTAAAGCCTTTTAAATTTTTTTTTAGCTTTTTATTTTCAAAATATATGCATAGATTTCAACATTCAACCTTGCAAAACCTTGTGTTCTAAATTTTTTCTCCTTTCCTTCCTCCATACCATCCCTTAGACAGTAATTCAATACATGTTAAACATGCACAATTCTTCTATACATATTTCCACAACTATTGTGTTACACAAGAAAAATCATATCAAAAAGAAAAAAAAAAAAAACAAGGAAAAAACCAAAAAGCAAGCAAACAACAAAAAAGTGAAAATACGATTTTGTGATCTACGTTTAGTCCTCACGATCCTGTTTTTGAATGTGAATGATTCTCGCCACCACAAGTCTATTGGAATTGGCCTGAATCACCTCATTGTTGAAAAGAGCCAAGTCCATCAGAATTAATCATCAAATAATTATGCTGCCATGTACAATGATCTCTTGGTTCTACTTACTTTACTTACCATCAGTTCCTACAAGTCTCTCCAGGCCTCTCTGAAATCATGCTGATGATCATTTCTTATAGAACAATGATATTCTATAACATCCATATACCATAATTTATTCAGCTATTCTCCATTTGATGGGCATCTACTCAATCTCCAATTTCTTGAACAACAAAAATGGCTGCTACAAGCATTTTTGCACATGTGGGTCCTTTCCCCTTTTTTTATTATCTCTTTGAGATACAGGCCCATAGAAATACTGTTTGATCAAAGGGTTTGCACAGTTTAATAGCCTTTTGGGCATAATTCCATATTGTTCTCCATAATGGTTGGATCGTTCACAACTCCACCAACAACATTAGTTTCCCAGTTTTTCTACATCCCCTTCCACATTTATCATTATCTTTTCCTGTCATCTTACTCAATCTGAGATATATATAGTGGTACCTCAGAATTGTCTTAATTTGCATTTCTCTGATCAATAGTGGTTTAGAGCATTTTTTCATATGATTAGAAATGGTTTTAATTTCTTCATTTGAAAATTGTCTCATATCCTTTGACCATTTATCAATTGCAGAATGACTTGTACTCATGCATTTGAGTCAATTTTGTATATGTTTCAGAAATGAGGTCTTTATAGACTCCTTGAATGTAAATTTTTTTCTCAGTCATATATACATAAATATATACCATATGGTTTTCATATAAATATACACAAAATAAAAACAAGTTATTATGAGAGATAGCTAAGAGGATCAACAAAGTCTTTTTGAAAGGTGAGAGGGCTCTGGCTCCTTTTATTTAAGCTGTACATTTTCTTCCTCCTTCTCCTCCTTCTGCTTTCCTATCCTTAACCCATAACTCAATATGTGCTAAGTCCCTGGTATTGGAATTAAATAATAGAAACACAACTAGAACCCAGGCATCCTCAATCTGCATTTTTTCTCTGCACCATATTACTTATCTTAGTTATGTTATCATCAATAAACGGCAAAGACCTCTCCTCTCCACTCCCATACCCTTCCTCCTTATGGATCACCACTTTTGTTTACAAGAAGGAAAGCAACGTCATAGGAAGTTATTGAACTATTCATTTTCATTATCCAAGCTCAGGGATTCATTGTTAGTATTGATTGAAGGTCTTCATTGTTCAATTTCAGCTGAAGGACCTGAGTCATTTGTCCTTAGTGCAGAGCAGTGTTTGTTACAAGGTTCTATAGGAGTATACGTCAATTCTGCTGTTTCTAAATGATGTTCTCTTAATACCCAACATCTCTTCTATAATATGAGGAGGCATCCTGAAAATACACATATATCTTTCTATACATCTATAGATGGATGCATAGATGGAAAGGTAGATTTATAAAATCAAGAGAAACCTGCCTTTTCATGTTGGGAAAATTTTTGAAATGGTTTATTCTCCCAAAACTTACATTCTCCCCTCAATGCTACTATTAATCATGGTCTTTTAAAAAAAAATATATATATATATCCACTGTTCAAAATCACTTTATAGGCAGATGTGATCCTGAAATGTTGCCTATGAATTACATTTTTAATGATTAAATAATATGAGGAGATATCATTATGGAAAAAAAATTTGTAGTAAATCCTTTTTTGTACAGATATGTCACTCAGTAATTACCCACTTAATAAATTTGATTTAATTCAGCTAACATTTTATTAAGTTCCTAGTATTGTCAAAGGTCTATGCTTGGAGCTTAGGATACAAAATTTTAAAATGACATAGACTTCATCCTCAAGGAGATTACGGTCTAATAGAGTCTAATTTTCCACATTTAGACCTTTAAATGGACAAAAGATACACAAAAATCTCCAGATCCATCAAGTGTCTTTCAAGTCTTAATGCATTCATAGAAATTAGAATTATTATTATTAATTATACTTATGTTTGTCAATTTATCAGTAAGCATTTACTAAATAAATACGACATTCTAAGCACTGTACTAGGTTCTGGGGAAACAAATATGAATGTGAAATGACCCTTGTCTTCAAGGGTTTCAAATTTTATTGGGGAAAGACATGTATATTTGTAATTTTTGTGGGAAAAGGGTGTGGGGATTCTAACAGTTGGAAAGAACAGGAAAAGCTTCACCTCGAGGTGATATTTTAACTGGAGATTCTAAAAAAAAGTGGTGAAGAGGAAGTGTTTCCAGGTTTGCTTGCCAGCCACAGTAAAGATGTGAAACCGAGAATGGATTCTCTTACATAAGGAACATGAAGGAGCCCAGATTAACTGGATAATAGAGTAAAGAAAGGAAATAAAATACAAGCCTAAAAAGTAGTCTGGGTCAGGGTTAGGAAGGACTTTGAAGAGTGGGTTTGAATGGGGAAAAATTTGAGGAGGGGAAACCAATTAGGAGACTATTTCAAGAGTCTAGGAGAGAGGAAATGATTGCCTGAATTAAGGTGATGGCAGTTTTAAGAGATATTTTTCAAAGATATTAGTAAATATGACTTTACTGCTACCTATTATGCACTCCTGTAAACTAAGAATGTTTTTATTTTTTAAGTGCATTGAAACTATATCTAAAGTTCTATTTATTATCTATTTAAAGGACTATTTAAAAATATATTTTTAAAAAACATTCTTGGCTCCTAGTTGTACAAAAATAGGAGCAGGCCAATCAGGCCTTTGGGCTATAGTTTGCCAATCCCTATTTTAATGTGTTAACCTGGGAATTAAACTCTTCTTTATTATACTATATCTGTAGCAAAATGTGTTCCTGACAGGCACACATCTTAAAAGAAATTTCTGGGAGGAAAATATTTCAAAAGCTGATCATTGATGATCTCAGGATTTTCATGCATAAATTTGGATTTAGAATTGGAAGGAAAATTTGAATCTATTAAAAAAAAAACCTCATTGTACAGATGAGGAAACCAAGGCCCATGGAAGCTGTGATATGCCCAAGAATATAATAAGCATCCAATAGAGTATTGGAATCCACACTCTCTGATTCTAGAGCCAGCATATGGCAAGGTTTTACAGTTTGAGTTGTCCTGGCAAGTGAAGTTTTGTGGGAAGGTCTAAACATCAACATCTAACTGCACACATTTCTGTAAGGAAAATATTTGCAAAGCATTTGGAACATTTCAACCATTCCTATTATCTTAAAAACAAAAAGTTTTCTACTATGTAGAAACTAAACTTTCAAAAGATGAATTCACCAACAGAAAAAAATAAAAATACCTTCAAATAGTATGGTTTATTTGAAGTAGGGGCTAAGAATCAAAATGTTTCCAGCCATGTTGTTTTACTGTTTCCTCTGAAGCCCAAACAAGCAGCTGGCAGTCTCCTTGCTAATTTGTGAGTAGTTAGAGGAAGGGCTGCCTTTGAATTTCATAATCTCATTGGATATAGAAATGGAAGAGACCTGAAAATCATCTAATCTAATCACATAATTTTGAATGAAGGAATGATTTTTTAAAAAAGCATTTAAGGACTTTTGTTGTTGGTGTCATTTTTCAGTCATGCCTAACTCTTCATGACCCTAGTTTAAGTTTTCTTGGCAAAGATACTGGAGTGGTTTGACATTTCATTCTCCAACTCATTTTGTAGATAAAGAAACTAAGGTTTAAATTTTAAATTGACTTTCCCAGAGTCACACAGCTGGGAAACCTCTGAGGTCAGATTTAAACTTAGAGGAATTAGTCTTTCTGACTAGAGTTCCAGAACTTTATCTACTCTGCAGGGTAGCTATGTAAAACACACAAGTGCTGAAGATAAACCCATTTCAAAGGATCTCCTAGGCAGTTGCTAAATGGAAGGAAGAAGGGCAAGGAACAACACATAAAGGAGGAATCAGTTTGAGGTCATAAGGAAAGGCATAGGGGAGGTTATGAGGTAGGGGCAAAGCAAATGATAATGGTTTTCCTTAATGTTATTTCAGTTAATAAAACTATTTTTAAAACTACATCCATATCTGAGATCAGTCCACATGACAATGCCATTAAAGTCTTTCAGGAAGAGAACAATATTTTTTGAACCTTTAGTAACTCTGGCAGCTGAGAAAGCAGGGTTTCAATCCCTGCAGACGCCAGGAAGTATCTCCACAAGTGTTGTGCCCTTCCTTCCCTGATAGTTTCAAGACTTGGACTGGAAATAGGACCAGTGATCTGGAATCCACTGCTATTCCTGAGGCTATTCTCAATACTTTATATCCTGGGTTATCTCCAGTGAGGTTCAAGAGGAGTTGGTGACAGTGGTTTGACTCATTGGCCCACCTGGTACAAACTAGCTCCTTTCTCTTGCTTAATTCTCTTCTTTCAGCTAGACCGGTTTATCTGCTCTGTCAGTTGATGTTAATAGAAGAAAGCAGATGCTCTCATCTGGCCAATGGACCCAGAAGGTTCTAGAGGATAAAGTGAGGTTGGTGACCTTGCACAGCCTTCCCTCACTTAAGTCCAATTCACTTGTATGTCATCGCTTCCCTTCCCTGATGTCACCATCAACCTTGAGAACAAAGCACAAACACCAACAACAATAATAGAGATGGTTTGCATTTTCTATCTAGCATTTACTTTCCTTTATGATATTTGTAGGGACCCAGATCTTGTATTCAGTAGTTACTTGTGAGGGGGTGGAAGGGTGAAGGATTAATGAAGCACAGAGAGATTTAATAAATTATTCAAAATTAGGTCAGTGTCCAATCACCTCAGCTACACACATGATCAGGAGAATCAGAGAGGACTCAGAATATTTTGTCAAGAATGCAATTTTTGCTGACCTTATGTCACATTGTTATCACTGTTTTAGGAAAATTGAACATTGAAACCTCTAAAATTGTAGTAAATCTCATTGCTTGTCTGACCTCTCTCCTCTTCCTTCTGCCTACAATTTATCTCATTCCCAGTCCGCAACACCTGTGTCAACAAAGGCTGCCCTCCTACTCCTTCAGATATTATGATTCACTGCTGTGGAGGCTCTCAGAGAATTGAATTGTCCCATAACACATGAGAGTCTTTCTATGGAGACAACACATAGATATCTAGGGGAAAAACAACAAATCACAAAGGGAGCCATACCTGCCTTAGTTTCACCAGTTTCCATCCTTCTCTATTAAGATTAAACAAACCTAGATTATCGTATTTATAGATTGGTTTCTGATTGACCTCAGAGCTGGGGACAGGCTGGTTGGTACTTTTCTCAATTATGGTCCTCCTTACAGATTAGTGGTGGTCCTCCTCTAGACCTCCTCTAGCATGTCCTATCATGCTAATGATGGCAACAGTAGCATACAGAACTAGGACTTCAATAGTGCTCATAACACTCTACCACAGCCAGCTCAAGCTGCTGTTCTAACTATGCCCAAACTTGAGATTTGCCTAACAATCCTTGAAAGAAATATTTCCATTTAAAAATGTCTAGCAACAGAACTCCAAACAGCTTTGGACTGGTGCAGTTCCTCTTTATCTAAAATTTATTTATGAAAATAGCACCTCACTTTGAAATTTATAGCTGTACTTTGGATCTCTCTTAAGAAAGAAAGAAAATTGGAAAATTTGAGTTTGGCAAGTTTTTATTTATTTTTTTTTTATAGAATCTGATGAGTATTAACTGTTAGACTCAGGTAGATAACAGATGGATGATGCAGTGGCACAATCATTTCAGGGATACCAGCTAACAGTGTGTTTAGATGCTTTTAAGTAAATCATCTTACTTTAATATTTTGGGAGCAACAGACTTAATCCTTCTCCATTTGTAGTTATGTGTGGAAGGTATTTGTCAGCGATCATAGGCTTATTCCTGGGTGGGCCAGCTAGCTTTGTACAATTCCAAGTCCCACAAATTACCTTCTTATCCCTCTGACAAAGGCATATTTTATTTACTAGAGAGAGCCCTTTTCTTGATAACAAAAAACCACATAATTTTATGCCCAGCATGATCTGTAAATATTCAGGTCAATGTATTAGATACCACATGTAGGATTTGCCTTAATAGAGAAACTAACCTGGAAGTATACACACTTATCTTCATGAAGAAAGGAGAGAATGAATATGTCATTGCTCTTGGGAATTGATGATTTGGTATTCATGTCATATAAGATGATCACTTTTTTCCTATTTCATAAGATCAGTGCCCTCTGGGATTGGAGAACCTGGAAACTGACACATCAGGTGGACCACACTTATATGGCCTGAGTAGATTGTAGGTAAATGATTATATTTGTACTCCTTCATATTATTATTTGATAAATGATAAACATATCTCTAGATTAGTTACTCTAGTAAGGTAAGCAATGGGACATAGAGGTACATTAACAAAAAGTCATCCACCCAGCAGGTTCTTTGGATACACTGTTCTACTACATGGATATATTAGTCAGTCAGTAATATGTATTTATTAATTGTTGACTATGTGCCTGGTACTATGTAAGTGTTGAAGATGAAAAGAAAGGCAAAAAGACAGTACCATTTCCCAATGATTATTCACACAATTTGTTACTTTCATAACTGGCACATAAATTATGCTGCTTGTCTGATTATGGTTATGATAAAAAATATACATGTTTAAAATTTCCTCTACCCCTAAAATCTCGAAACCAAACCGAACTGAAGTAGACTCAGGTATGAGTATAAGGTTCATTGACAGTCAGTGGTACTTGCTCTGAGAAATGAAAGCCTTCATGGGAATTTACATGGTACCTACTTAGCTTCAAGCTTTGAATGTACAAAAAGATGATCCCTAGTCAGTGTCACTATTTTCTTCTAGACTGAAAACACAAGAGAGAAGATGTCTTCTACACTTTATATTAATTGGATTGTGTATGTATATGTATGTGCATGGTCAAACAGCCTACGACATCTGTCTTGTAGAAATGGGAAGACATCCTAAAGCCTATAAAAATGCACACCTGCATCTTCTGGACTAGAGTCAAATATTACAATACAGGTAATTCAGAAAGGGCTTTGTAGCCTTTAAATCTCACTCCTTATAGTCTAACTCAGACAATCATTTTAGAAAAGCAAAACTCAGGCATTGTCAATGGCTCAAATTAAAAGCTACCTGCTTTCTGACAGTACTTTCTACTTTGTGACAAAGTGTGAAGCTTAAATAATCATATTTCTTAAAAAATTACTCATCTCTCATATGTGTTGCTGCATATATATGTAAATTATGCATATAAATTGCATCATTTTCTGAAAAATACAAATCCTAGTAACTTCCATGTATAGAGTGCTTGAGGTTTTCCAAACACTTTACTCATAAGAATGCTGTGAAGCAGGTAGTATAAGGGCCCTTAACCATTTTATAGATGGAGAAACTCAGAAGCTCAGATTTGTGTCATTATGTATTTCTCTTCAGTATGTGCTTATTCCAATTCTTAAAACAAATGCCAGTGTGAGTCTTATTGTGCAATGGGGTTATTTGACCCTCCAGGGCACCCTACCCAGTGGAAGGCTTGACCAATAAAGCCTAGGTGAACCGAGAAGATGCTGATTTTACCATCTTCAGTAGCTAGAGTTTATTTAGTTTTGATGTTGATAGTTGGGTCTCATCTTATCCACATATTCTGTTCTTGGGTACCATGGTAACAGCAACACACCTGTGGTATAGTGTTCAGGTTTTGAGATATGATCTGTAGCATTGGAACAGAAAAAACCTATGTGGTACAGATGGTTCTTGAACCCATGACCCCAGTCATCACATTAGTCAATTAAAAGCATTACCAAATGTCCCCGAACTTTTGCTTCTTCGATTCCTCAGACACGACCTTGATTGTGTAAGTATGGAGCTTCCAGGTTTTTCCTATATAATGGGGATGTGAAGATGGACAGCACACATCGAATGCACCAAATGTTTGATCCACTTTGTTCTACATTGTTGGTGACCTTTCACAAATACATGGCCAAAGAGCATGAGCTGGGTATGCAAGTACTCTTTCAGCTCACATTATCATGAGCCCTTCTATTCTCTTCAAGTGTGCATAGATTGTGAGCCAGATTCTCCATTATCTTTATAAGCAAATGTAAACTTCTTTAAAATCTTTTTAAAATTAATTTTTAGTGAACAAAAGGGTATTTTCTTTCCTTCCCACTCCCCACCCACTTAAAGGGAATTTAAGAAAAACAGCAAGACACCACACAACATCTTTGCATTGTTGTTATTTTCAATAGTGTTGACACTTTTTAATTCTTTGAAGTTTGTTTCTTGGTAAAAGCTACTGGAGTGGACTTCACCAGTGGATAAAGGGAAACAGAGGCTAAGTGACTTGCCCAGTGTCCCATAACTACTTAGTTTCTGAGGCTGGATTTGAATTCAAGCCTTCCTGACTCCAGACCTATAGCTCTAACCACTGAGCCACCAAGCACCTCCACATGACAACTCTTCAAAAACCTGACTTACAGCTATCATGCCTGCTGGCTCTTATCCCATCCAATGTTTTCTACTTTCAAAAATTAACATTCCTATTCTCTTCAACTGATCATCACATGGCATTGCCATAAGGTCATACTCCTCTGGACTCGGCTTGTCAATTTCTTATTCTAAAATATGAAATCCAGGACATAATACAGTTTTTTTAAAGATATTGTCTGAGCAGGACAGAGTGCTGAGCAACTATCCCCTTACTCATTTTGTCATGGTAGACATTATGCCCACAGATTCCCTGATATACTTTATAAGGATGTTGATTATGATGATGATAACCTTTCTCTATATTGTGCCTTAAGGTTTGCAAATCACTTTACAGTAAGCTAGTGTTCATTTTATCCTCATAACAACTCTGACAGGTACTATTGTTAACTCTATTTTAGATCTAAAACCAGACAGAATTTAATTGATTTTGCCCAGAGTCACACAGTGAAAGCTGGATTTGAACTGGGACCCTCCTCACTCCAGAGGATCTCTATCCAATATAGTACTTAACTTCCTAGATGACAAATCATTTAGCTAGAAAATTATTAATGTTAACTTAGAAGAATCTGACATAAAATCAAACCTAGATTTTGGAAATAAAGTACATTTTCTAAATAGAAAAGAAATAAGAAAAATAAATAGCCTTGTATTATTTTCATACTATCAAGCCTTGATTTTTCTTATTTTCCTCTTGTGGAAAAGGAGGTTCATGTGGAAGATAGAGGACCAGCAAATATGGTTTACTATGAAATTTCTCACACACACATATACATACACACAGACACACGTGTGTATATATGCACACATATGTATATGTATATTGTGTGTATGCATGTGTGTATGCATGCATGTATGTAGATAGATCGATGTATTACACAGTGAAATCTGGATTTGAACTGGGACCCTCCTCACTCCAGAGGATCTCTATCCAATATAGTACTTAACTTCCTAGATGACAAATCATTTAGCTAGAAAATTGTTAATGTTAACTTAGAAGAATCTGACATAAAATCAAACCTAGGTTTTGGAAATAAAGTACATTTTCTAAATAGAAAGGAAATGAGAAAAATAAATAGCCTTGTATTATTTTCATACTATCAAGCCTTGATTTTTCTTATTTTTCTCTTGTGGAAAAGGAGGTTCATGTGGACGATAGAGGACCAGCAAATATGGTTTACTATGAAATTCCTCACACACACATATACATACACACAGACACACGTGTGTATATATGCACACGTATGTATATGTATATTGTGTGTATGCATGTAGATAGATAGATGTATTACAAAGTCGCAATTGGTGCCGGTGTACTTAAGGAATCGTTCAGTCTAAGAAGCTAACATGAAAGGAAGATCCCATCATTTTGAGATCAGAAATTTTGTTTGGGAAATCCATGTTAGAACAGTAATAACTTTTTTCTAAATGCTGAGGATGTGCCTGATTCAACCCTGTTTCCCATAGCGTTAGACTTTTTATGATTGGTACTGGTGTTCCCTGCTTTGTACTCCTTTGCCAATATGGTGCATAATGCTGCTGATTCATCCCAACTCTTCTTATAGAAGCTTATAGGGAAGCTTCCAAACCAAAACAATGAGAGTATACCCATAGCAGAGTGGGTATTCAAGAACAAAGTTAGATTAGCATGGTAGCATTTGATTCAACATACCTGGACCTTTCTCAAACTTAAGCAAACGCTTTTAGCTATTCTAAATTTATAGAGATATTTACTGGAGCAAGAGTCTCACTACTATGACCACATGATTTTATAATAACAAAGCAGAAATGAGAGATTGTCTAACTATTGAAAAGTAATGATGAGCTCAGTTTTCAATTCAACAGACATTAATTGCATAAGTATACAAGAAACAATTCTAGGTGCTGGGGATTCGACAAAAACAAATATAATCCCTTCTTTTATGCAATTTGCATTTTACTTTTTAGATACAACATGAACATAAATTGATTTTCATAAAAAAAGTACATTGAGGAGAGAGCTCTAACAACTGTTAGCATTAGGAAAAAAGGCTTTTCACAATCAATCAATAAACCAATGAATGTGTATTAAGTATATATTCTGCCAAAGGCACTGTGCTGAATTCTGGACATACAAAAGTGATGCATCTGAGCTGAACCTTGGAAGGAAGACTAGCACTCTATTCTTGAGAGTCAAAGTGAAGAGGAAGGGCATTCCAGATATGGAGAAAAGATTATGTGAAATTAGACTGGAATATTAAGGGAAAGTGTTATTAGGTCTGTTTGACTAGAACATAGGGATTCATGAGGTCAGGTAATATGAAATAAAAATGAGAAAGGATGGCCTTACATAACAAGCTCTGGATCCTAGGGGCAAGAAGAGCCCCTCAAAGTTAATTGAACAGAGTATAGATATGATCAGATCTGTGATTTAGTAAGTTCATTTTGGCAGATATATGAGGATTTCATTGGAGACGTCAGAGTTTGCATTATGTATATAAATGTACTGTGGTACATATACTATCTTAGATACTAATGGTACTTATTCACTATAGAAAAGTAGTAGACTAGAGATATATTGTTCTGCCAGTATTAGAGTACTATTTTGTGCAAAAATGTTGTAATCTACAGTAATTATTGTTCTTGGAAATTACAATTTAGAATTTGTATTTTACAATGCATTCTTCTAACACTTAAATAGTTATAAAAATGAATTGTATTCAATAAATGCTTTTTATGTTTTTGCTATTTGAGGGGCAGTTTGCTAGGGGCTAAGAATGCAAAGACAAAAATGACGTCAGTATCAGTTTAAATCAGGAGCTTATATTCTGCTTGAAATCATTTCCCATGTGTATTATTTCTAACACAGCAGTGTGTGTTGAACCAGAAGCTCCATGCTTAGTGGAAACTCTGTGAAACAGAAAAATTGCTAGGTCACTTGTTAATACTGCATTTTCCCAAGTGCATCAATGACATTTTTTTTAGGACTAAGCATCTTTTTTAAGCTTTCCCTAGAGTTTGTCCTTGGCAAATTGAAATATGGGAAGTTTGCTTTCAGAGTTGCCATTTTTCTCCTTCTAGTACCTTTGTGGTTTCTTTTTCCCACTATTCTTATTTCTTCCTGGTATACAATGCCTTTGTACCTCCCCCTCTCTCTGTGGGTACTCTCAGCATTTCTAAACACTCATCCACCACCCTGTTCTGAATCTAAATCAACATGACAACCCATCTATGAGGATTTGTATTTAATGTCTCATCTCTAATGATGGACTGAAAGATTTTGACCCCCTGCTAAATGTGAAATTTCAGTCATCAGATAGAATAGTGTGTCTTTACATTGTGAGTGTTTGGTGAGTATTTTGAAAAACCTTCCTGGGACCCCCAAATTTTAATCATTTTAAGTCACATCCCACTTCTATAGTAAGTGTGTCAGACTCTAGAATTGACCAGCTGTCAAAAGGGCTCTCTTGAGAACCAGAAAAAACTCCACATGAACCTCTCTTGATGCACAAAGTCACTTTGTCCAGACCTCAGCTAGATTATAAGGCCTGTATTTTATAAAATCGCCCATTTAGCAGGGTTGGCAGTCTTTAAAAGTCTGAGTCAGCCAGAATGTCATTAACTTTGATCCCATAGGCTGCTTTTCTTCATGAGGACTCTTGCCCTTTATTGTCTGTTTAAAATTGGTTCCATTTTGAAAATTACCTGAAGCTAATTTTATTTCTCTTTGTCATATCACTGTAGTGACCCCCATCTACTATCCCACACCCTTTCCTTTTTCCCTTCCCCCCTCTCAAACACACTCACACTTAAGATTTTGGCAGTCAAATATAGCCTCAAGGCAAGGGTGAAGGAAATGTAGGTTCTGTATTTCACAAGTTCTTCCTATGCTGAAGAGAATTGTAAAGTTTTTCTACTTGATTTCTTTTTAAAAAAAATTTATGGATTTTTTTTTTTTTTTTTTGCTTTTGCTTTACCTTCATTTCCCAATAGATCTCTTCCCCGTCTTCCAGCCAGAGAGACTTCAAGTATAATATACAGAAAATAAAAGTGCAGTAAAACTAAGTTCACAGCATCAGCCAAGTCCAAAAGTACATGCAGAATATCATACATATAGTTTTCCATTTCTGTAAAAGGGAAGGGAACAAACATTTATTAATTACCTACAATATGCCAGGCATTATGCTGAACACTTTCATTCAATCTTTATAGAAATCCCAGTAATTAGGAGATATAATTACCTCATTTTACAGTTAAGGAAATTAAAGTTAAGTGACTTGCCCAGGATGACACAACTTATTGGTGCATTGATTAGAATGCTAGTCCTGGAGTTGAATCAGCCTTATTTTTCCCCTAAAAAGAGGAAAGAGACAACTTCTGTTTCTCCTTTGGGACCAAGTTTTCACAGTATTCAGTTTTGTTTGCTGCATTGTTATTGTTCCTTCCATTTCCATTGCTGTAGCTGTTTTCATGATTCTGTTCATTTGACTTCACATGAGTTTATATGTCTTCCCAAGCTTCTCTTTATTAATCATATTCATTGTGTTACAGCACAAAAAATATACTGTTACATTTATACACTGAAACTCCTTTACCCATTCCTCAAGTGAGGAGCATCTGCCATGTTTTTGTTTCTTTGTTACTACAAAGCATGCTAATGTAAAAATTTGCATTCACTGGGGACCTATCTTTCTTTTTTGCCCCACCTTCCTAGGGCTTGTGCTTAGCTCTGGGTCAAAGGGTATATGACATTTTTGTCACTTTGTCACATAATTCCAAATTATTTCTTATACTTTTGTTCCTTTGGTTTCTAAAAATCACATTCACAAATATAGATTCAGAGCTTCAAAATGTAAGAATTGGATGAGGGCTCAGTTTCCACAGAGAAATGAAATCCAAGAAATGAAACCTAAAAGTTAGGTTGATATGTAACAAAGGAAACAAAATTAGAATGAGAAACATGCTACAGGAAGATGCAGAAGATACAGATATGTATACATATCCAAATAATCCTGCCAATCGGAGATACAATCAGGGGTGGGGATTTATGCTCCAGTAGGGGAATTAGGCACTTGGATGGGCTATAACATCTGTAGTACCCAGCCAATGTGGGAAATAGGGTAGCGACTTGCATTTGGGATAGGGTAGAAACAGAGAATAAAAGGTTATGATTTTGTGCTTTAAGAATGTGTCTACTAGTTTAGTCACCCACTCTTTCAAGAACATAAAATAAAGTCTTTCCTAGATTTATCTGTCAGTGGAGTTCTTGAGAAGATGCTTGTGTCTCACCAAGAATTGGCATCCAAAAGCACTGAGATTAGAAAGAGGGAGAGATCTTCTTCTAAAGGGAAGTATTTGTAGAAAACATGAAAGATTTCCATTAAAATAACTGAACAAAACACGTAGCAAGAGGCATTCATAAACTCAATGAAACTAAAATTCACCCAAATGTGCCAGCCTTTTCTGAATGATTTCTTAAACCCCAGATTCCAAATGCCTATGTTATATGGATGCCATTGCGTGAGACACTTAACATGTGAATGTCTTCTTAATTCTTCAGGAAGTAATTGAAAACTCCTTCCATGGGTCTGTCCCATTTAACTACATGTTTCTCTGGGTTCTTTTTTCCATTCTCTCCTTTTTTCATTGGTTTTAAAATTTTTAGGAACAGAATAACTCTCTCCCAACTTTTGGGGCTTTATTGCCCCTACAGAATTATAGGAGTCAGCTGAAAAAATGTGAAGGCAATGAAAACTGACCTACTGTTTGCCCAAAAAATCAATTATGGGGTCCTTCTGATTGTGTTTGTCAAGGCCAATTGTGCAACAGCATAAGACATGAGAGTTAGTTGTACTTTGGAGACATGTGTTTGACATTAAAATCACAGATACTGGGTTTTTAGTAAACCTCAAATCGTTGTACATTGTTATACCCTCTGTATCACGGAATAACTTTTTCCACCATAAGCAGATAGCAAATTGCAAGCCTTTTTCTTGTAAAATGGGAGTGGAGGAGCAGTAAGAGCATTTCTAGTTTTCTGAGAGATGTTTCTGTATCCTTCAAATTGATCTGAGACATTTGTTTATCCTTACTAGGGTTGGGCTTCTTTGTGAGATCCCTAATGCATGGACAGTGGGCTTTCTCATCTATGTCTGTATCAGTGGGTGTCTGAAACAACTTGAGGGCCATTAAAAATTCCACATGATAAGACTTCATTAATACACAACTATGCTAAATCCACTGCAGCAACTATAGAAATTAAGATGAAAAGGAACTTTGTTTTTACCTGTGTGTGTGTCTGTGTATCATTAATACTTAGCACAGTGCCTGACACATATAGTAAGCCTTCAGTTGTGGTTGTTTATCCTTTATCAGGAGGGTGATGTCTTAACTTGTAAGTGAATTGGATTTAAAGTAGATGAACAAAGTCATAAGCTCACATTCTCCTCCACTGTCATATGTGTCCAGTGGCAAGACATTTCAGGACAATAAGAGATGATCCCAGAATCAATGGGGAGATCTTGACCTTTTTAACCTAAGATCTTTACCAGGTTTCAATTTGTTTGAGGCAACATCTATTCAGTGATTCAGTAGTTTAGACAGTAAGAAATATAGCAAAGGATGGCTTTGTTTATATACTTAAAGAAAAAAAATCATTCTGGGAGTGGAAAACCCTCAAAGTCCCTGACCAGAACTGAAACCATTGCTGTTTACATTCACTTTGGGCCACCTAAACAATGACCAAGTGACTTGGGAGAAGACCTACTATTGGCTAGTCAGTGAGAGCCAGAGTGATTTAGGTGTTCAATAGTTTGTTGACTGACTGACTTCACAACTCAATAAGTATTGAATGTGAAAGGATGTGTGGGAGAAAGAGAAATGGACTTAGAGGAAATAATGAGATTCCAAGAGAGCAATTATAGATTCGAAAAGTGAGGCACATAGCAAGGAATTTACAATGGTGTACAATGGTACTTTGCCAAAAAGCACCTTTATTCATTAGAAAAGGTCATGGACAAAATCCAAAGGTGATTTTGTGACATACTTTGGAAAAGGGTAGTTTTTATAGACAAAAGGAAGGGAAGAGAAATCTGGAAAGAGTTAGGGAGATAAAAGGATATTTGAAGGAATCCTGGAGGAATTGGGGAAATACTGATAGATAGAATCAGGGAGGAGTTGGAGAGACACTTGATAGAAATTGGAGAGATAAAGGATGCTTGATAGAATCAGGGAGGAGTTGGGGAAATGGTCTCAGATGATCTGATTAAGAATGTCAGCCTTAGGAAAAGAACAAGCTAGCTTGAATTCCCATCAGAAGGAAATCTGGGTTTTAATCCTGGTTTTGCTACTTACTAGTTTTGGGGTTAGGATACTAACTTCTGGGCTTCGTTTTATAGAGCAATGAAATGGGAATGATACTACTCTGACTCCCTATCTTGTAGGATCAAAATGATCAAAGCACTTTATAAACTTTAGAAATGCAAAGAGATGTTATTATTGAAGGAGGAATTTACTTGAGAATTAAATTAACAGAAGCCCTTTATTGTCTAGTTGGGGAAACTGGATCTCAAGAATGATTAGGAGACTTGTTGAAAGTTTCACTTCAAAGCCAGTGACCCAGGTGTCCTGACTTTTAGTCCTGTGTAATTTGGACTACTTTTCCCTGGAACAAAACCATCTAAGAAAAAGTCTGTAGCCTTTCAAACAAGATTTGTATTCTAGTTCTAGAATGTAGGAGACAGGAAAAGTGGGAGGAGTGGGCAAAAGGCAGAGAAAGGCTTCTTTTAGGTGATAATTGAGTAGATAGCAGATTATAAAAGTTAACACTAATGTTTAATCAGATATTTACTCAATTATCAGTTCAACAAAGAACTTAAAGTGAGGTTACTCAGTTGAAGGAGGGGGTAGGTTTGATTGATCTTTGGAGGAAGGGGATTTGAAAGCAAAGCAGGCCTTAGATGAATTATGACAGTTAAGGACTTTCAAAAAAGGTAGAAAAAGGCACTGTGAATGTGGTGGAGGAGGGAAGACTTTGAATACTCAGAGGTAATGAAAGAAATGCTGATTAAAAGGCAAGAATCTAATGCAAATTACCTTTTTTCAATTTTGAAAAAACCCTGGCAGTAATGGTTCAGGTGCCATTAAATATTATCTCCCATACTACTTTGCAACAGCTAAATTCTAGCTACCCAAAACTATGGCTAAGCAGACCATTCAGAAATTCCAGTCTATCCCCAGCTCTCCATCAAAGCTCTCTTCTGATGTTTCAGCATCTTCTGCACCCAAAGACACGAGGCATGGAATACAAAGCCTTGCAGGTTCTAAGCTGAAGGCCTTTCAGTAAAACTGAAAAGTGTGCTTTTACTGTCTGAGGACCAATCAGTCAACCAAACTGTAAGCTTTTATTGAGTATGTGTCAGGCAATGATTTTGATACTGGACATACAAGTACAGTAAATGAAACAACTGTTCATACACAAAAAAGTTGCACTCCAATGGGGAGGGGAGAGTATATATGTATGTGTTGTGTGTATTTACAAATAGATTGTAGAGGAATTTTATAGATAACAAATATTTATGCATAGACATATAGTTATTCTATCTAAATTAGAGATAATATATAAACCCATGTTTACATACATTTTATATGTATGTGTGTATGTGGAGTTAGGGAGGAAGGACACTAAGAGTTGTACCCTGCAACAAGTCATTTTTCATGTAAAATGGGATGTTTGAGCTGCTTTTTAGAGAAGAGAGGTATTACTGAGGAGGAGTGCAGTGTATTCTAGACATGAAGGCTACTCAGATGCAGAGATGTCTAATGAGGCATGGGAAGAAGGCCAAGCTTAGCACAGTATCTGGCACATAGTAGGTACTTAATAAATGTTTATTGACAATTTGGCTAGACTGTAGAGTGTGGCAGTGGCAATAATTGGAATAAACAGAAAGAGAAATTGGGAGTAGTTGATGGAGAGCATTTAAAAACTAACCCAAGAAATTTGTTACATCCAGAATCAAATATAAAATACTGTCTTGGGCATGTTGAACTCATCAGAAATGGAATAATATTAGTCAGCTGAAAATACAATCTTCTTAATTTTACACCCTCCATGTATATTCTACAATCTAGCTGCAATGGTCTTTGAAGTTGACAATTCATCTCAGCTCTTACTGTACTGGCTATCCCCTGTGTTTGGAACACTCTTCCACTTGTTTCCTGGCTACCCAGGATTCTTTCAAAACTCAGTTAGATTCCTATCTTCTGCTGAGGTTTTTCTTCCCACTCATTCTGCTCATACTGCTAGTATCATTCCTCTGAGATATACTTCACAAATAAATGAATGAACAAATGAATGAATACACACATATAATGTGTGTGTGTGTGTGTATATATATATATATATATATATGTATGAATATATTTATTTTCTTTTCTTGCATGTATATAATTATTTACATATTGTCTCCCTCATTAAAAAAAGAGATTCTTGATATCAAAGGCCAGTAAGGGTTTAATAAATGTTTGTTGACTGCCTGGGAATAAGGACAATACTAGCTTTGTACAGAGAAGCTCATTACTAGAAGATTTGGCATCAGATAATGGATTTATTTGTTTATTTATTTATTTTTTGCAATAGTAGCTCATGAAAATGTCTATAAAGGCAATAAGGGGTTGCCATCTGCATTGTTGGACTTCATACCAATGATCCTTGCAATAACTATGTATATTTTATGTTCAGAAGAATATGGAGAGCACTAATTTCAAAGCACAAATGAGAATGGTCATTTGGTCAAAGGAACATTATTGATCTCCTGAAACAATCTGGCCCTGGACCAGATGCCACAAGGGAATAGCAAAAAAACCCAAACCATTGTGCCTGAAACATAAAGTATAGGATTAAGTGGGAGAGTCGGTGATTTTGAGTCGGGGATGTAGAAAGACTTTTTTAATTAAGTTTGTTTATCTATTTATGTTTATTTGTTATGTATTCTAAGGAAGAAATTGTGATAAAGTGCTTAATCATCTTCAGAAACTACGTGTGTTATTGTTGAATGCAGACTTGAGAGGAATTCTGGGAGGAATTTCTGGGAGGGGAGAAAAATAACTATTAAATGGCTATGTTTGTCCAGAACATGATTTCTTATGGGGGCTTAGAGAAGGAGTACATTAGGCAAGAGAGTATATAGTAGTCATGACTAAATGGGTGGATACTGAGGCCTAATTAGAAAAAAAAAAGTGAGAGAGAAAGAGAGAGGGGCTGGTAAGGAGAGAGAAGAATAGAGAGGAGAGTGGAGAGAGAGGAAGGGAGGGAGGGAGAAAAGGAGAAAGAGAGGAAGGGAAGAGAAGGGAAAGGGAGGGAAGGGAAGGAAAGAGAAGGGAAGGGAAGAGAAAGGGAGGAAGGAACAACAACACACATGCAAGCTATATGCTGGATAAATAGGAGATAACCAAGAGAAGGCACTAGAAAGAAATTCCTCTTTAGGAATTTAGAAGGAAGGTTTCTGATAAAATATGAGATTTTAGTTGGAACATAATAAACACCAGGAAGGTCAGTATTCAGAACATGGCATGGGAGATAGAGAAAATGAAAGGAGGGAGAAATGGAGTGCTTAGGCTAGAGAGAAAGTCATACTGACAGGGAACTGGAGGAGAATCAAAATGACTGATCCCTGCCTGCTCAGCACATCACTGAACTATCAGAAAAAGAATCAAAGATGGAACCTTTTGAGCCTAATCATTAAATAAGTGATGGCATTTATCATGGAGTCAGAAACCCTAAAATTGAGAACTCTCTATTATACAACAGCTGCATGAACCTGTATATGTGACTCCCTCATCAGTGAAAAGTTGTTCAATCATTTCTTACTCTCTGTGACCCAGTTGTCCAATTTTCTTGGCAAAGATACTGGAGTGGTTTGCTATCTCCTTCTCATTTTACAGATGAGGAATCTGAGACAAATAAGGTTAAGTGACCTGCCTTGGGTCACATAGCTCAGTGTTTGAAGTCAGATTTGAACTTATGAAGATAAGTCTTCCTAATTCCAAGGCCAGTATTCTATCTACTATACTACCTAGCTGCCAGGTAAAGTTAGGGTAATGAAATATCTGATCCCTATGTTCACTTCCAACTCTAAATTCTGTTTTCTTTTTTTTTTTTCTTCCTCTCACTTTTTATTAATGTCTTTTGTTTTTACTTATACTCTAGTAATATATTTCCCTCTTTTCCTTATCCATTTGGACCTCCCTCATAGCAAAGATTTTAAAAGAAAAAGGAGGAAGGGGGGAGGTAAGCAGTTCAGAAAAAACAAATGATATATTGACCATGCCTGACAATATAATACTCATTTTGTCCACTCCTCTCCCATCCTACAATAAATGTAAGAAGGAACATTTTCTAAACTCTTTCTATGAGATATTTTCAATAAATCTCCATAAACTTATTTCTTCCCCTTGTTTTTTGTTCACTCTATTCAATTAGATTCTTCATTTAGAAGGAAAAGCTGCTGTAACAGCTGTATAAAATTAGCTTGTCTTACTATCATAATTTATTATTTGTTGCACTTCAACAGTGCACTTAGTACTATATAAGGAAAAATATCACCCACCATTCCCTATCTTCCTTTCAGGTGCTTAAAGTGAATAAGGAAGTCAAAACAGTTCAGACATAAAACAACAACATGGAAAGTGCTTAAAATTCACAAGTGTAAGGTTTTTCCTCTACTTAGAAGCAATAGAAATGTCTTAGGATGACAGAAAAGCATTTGATTTTCATCTGAATTATAACACTCTTGAATGTTTGTGATGATATCACTACATAATCATTTGTCTTTCTCTTTTAACTTGAGCAAAGGTAGCTGATAATTGATCCTATGTATCTTGTGCCCCCCAGCATTGACTAGAAATGAACTTAAATGTCTCTTCCTCAAACAAAAGGAATTGGATAACAAGTGATTAAATAAAATAAAAGGGCCGGTATTCAAAATCAGAAATTCTGCTTACTAGCTGTGTGATGATGCACTAATGACTCCATCTCACAGAACCTCAGTCTCCTCCCTGATAAAATAGGTATATAGGGTCAGTTAGATGGCACAGTGGATAGAGCACTGACCCTGAAGTTAGGAGGACCTGAGTTCAAATCTGACCTCAGATATTTAATACTTCTAGCTGTGTGACCCTGAGCAAGTCACTTAACCCCAATTGCCTCAGAGAAAAAAAAAAAAAAGTATATATAAAATCCCTGACTTATTTACCTCATGGAGTTAATGTGAGAATCAAAGCAAAGACTACCACATAAATGTCCTTTGTGAATTATAAAGTGCTATATTGACCCCCTCACTTTCTCTTTTGTCTTTTTCTGGGTACCTTTTAGTTTATGTCCTTCATAAACTGTGGCATCCAGAATTGGACTACATACTCTACATATGGACTAAACATGTGGTTTATTCATGTTTTTGAAAAATTATTATTATATCACTATTACCACTAGTAGAGGCAGGATGGTCAAGTGAAAGGGTCAGCAATCAATTACATTATAATTCAATCATTATTCCATATTGCTTCTCAAAAATTATATGAATTTATTATTATTATCATACCCATTACTACTTTACTACTACTGCATTTGTGGATATCAAGAAGGGCTTCGTGGAAAAAAGAACACTTGAAATGAACTGTGGAGGATGGACAGAATATTGCTAAACAGTTATAGAGATATTTTAGGCAGAAAAACTACCCTTTAAAGGTGAAGGGTTAAAAGTTAAAGGAAAGTAGAGAATGCAACAAGGAATGAGGTTTAGGTAGGCAATGAGACTCAGAGGAGAAATAGGAATAAGGTGAGGTTAAAGGATCATCAATTTAGACCGGCAAGGAATAATAAATATCATCCAATCCAATCTCTTCATTTTATAGATGACGAAACTGAACTCCAAAAAGGTAAAATGTCTTCCCCAATGTAGTAAGCTGAATTAGTTTCAGAATTCAAGCCTGCTGAACCTAGTTCTATTGACCCTTCCACTGCACCATGATGGAGTCATGGTGATATTATGTATTTGCTATCTCAGGAGTATTTATAGTCTCAGAGAGAACTGAAGGGGCAGCCCAGTACTAAACCCCAAGTTTCTAGGGGCTCTTACCTTTGAAGGAGGAGTTGTTTTCAGCAGGGGTCCTTTTTTTTTCATGTCTTCAGACAGACCATATTAGAATCTACCACCTTGTAAGGCTTAGGGATTTTATGCCTGGTCTTAGAACCTTTATTCATTTCACATCTACACAGACAGTGCTTAACCCCTGTTCTTCTAGATTAAGCTCTTCTATTTTTTTTTTTTTTTAAGTTGAATTACAAATCATAGCAATTGGTCTTTGAAAAGAAACTGCCAGATCATTTATCAATTCTAACTACCCTCAGACTTTCTGGCAGGATTTTTCTGCTTCTTTTCTGCAATTTAAAAATTATAAATTGCTTCCATGTGCAAGGCTATAAAATAAGCAAGAGGGCTGCCTTAGAGTCAGGAGGCCTTGGCCTAACTCTAAGTGTTGTCCCCTCCCTAACAGGGATTTAGGGTCAGTCACTTCTGCTTTGACCCTCGGTTCTTCCTCTTTAAAATGCTAGAGCTTGACGGCATCATCTCTGTGATCACTTTCAAGTCTATAATTCTGAGAGCATATTTCAATGTATATCATGGAAAGAACCCTGGTTTGAAATCAGGAAGCACTTGGCTTCAAATTGGATCTCCAATATTCTTTAGCTGTGTGATCATGGGTATGCCTTAAAATCCTCCAAATCTTAGTTTCCTTATATGTAAAATGAGAATAATATAGTACCTGCCTAATAGGGATTTTATGCAAATCAAATGAGATAATATATAAAACTCTCTTTTAGCCCTAATGTACTCTGTCAGTTTGCTAATGCCTATTCTGGGTTTTCTTCAGGTCAGTCAATGTGGGTAAGGGATATCTCCTTACTAAAAAGCAATTCAAGTTTTTGCATTAATGTGACTAATATCCAAAATCTATAAGGCAGTTTATTTGTTATAGTCTTAGTGAATGAAAGCAGCCCTTCATTGATCCATTTAACTAGCCAACAAATGTTTATTAAGCATATACTGTGTTAGGCACTTGAGAGAGTACGAAGTTTCTATAAAACAGCACAGTCACTGCTCTCATGGACTTTATAATATAGTTGAGAGAGAAGACTATAGATACCAAGAATGAATAAATCTGAATACTGCTTTGGCCCTCACTGATGTTTCTAGACTCTGCTTTCCCACCACCAGTCTGCAACTTTTTCTCCTTTGATTTTTCTATCAAAATTTTTTACCCAGTTTAGATCCTGGTACTTGTTACCTGCCAATGTCCGGCATGTTCTCTTTGCTTACACCATCAGGCATTTTTCCTACCAGCTTCTCCTTCACTCATGTCTCTGAAAAGGTAACTTTTCTACTTGTCAAAGCAAACAAAGTATTATCTTCTCTAGTAGATTGTCCCTACTATCACCCTCCATCTACCTCTTCAATCTGAGATCTTTCCCTATTAACTTGTTCCTAAATATATCCATATTGTTAACCTTAAAATAATTTTAAATGTACTTAATAAAATCATCCTTATTAGCTATTGTCCAATATTTCTCTTTTTCCTTCTCAGCTATGCTCCTTTAGAAAACTATCCACCAGAGGCCCTTTTACTTTATCTTTTCTCACCTTTAATAATTCTGCAATCAAACTTCCATCCTCAAAGTTTTGCTTTAGCCACTATGGTGATTGTCAGTATTACATCACCCATTAGTATGTAAGCTCTGTGAGAGAAGGGACAGTTTGATTTTTATTTATGTCTTTCCACCACTTCAAACCATACCAAACACATAGTAAATACCTAATAATTGCTTGATGATTGATTGATGCAACATGATAAATATGTTAGAAAGCTACAAGATGCAGCAAGAGCCAAGGAAGATTGAAACAGTTACCAACTTAGAGAACCAGGAAAAGTTTCCTGGAAGCAATTTCTTGGGTAGGTGGGAATTTCTCAAATGAAGAGTAGAAAGAAATACAGTCTATCCATTGAAAACAATGTGTTTCAAGGCACATAACTCAGGAAATTCATCTGTGTTTGACAGAGCAATCCAGTTTGGTTAAAGTGTGAAGCATGTTTAGAGAAGTGAGATGAAATAAGACTAAAAGGCAGGGTATTGCATGCAGAGCCTTGAATACTAGTGTCAAGAGTTTAAAATGTACCGAGGAGACATTAGAGAAGCACAAAAGGTTATTAAGCAGAGAGATGACAACATTTATCATCATCACTACAATTACCAGTCATCATCATCATCATCATCTTTCATTCATATTAATATAGCTTTTAAAACTTTACAAAGATGTTCCTCCTAATAATCCTGTGAGATAGCTAACATAACTATTATTATTCCCATCTTACAAATAGGAAAGTTGTGTCTTATTGTGGTAAAGTGACTTGCTCAAATCCCTTATCTAGAAAGTGTTAACCTTTGCCTGGTGGTCTATGTCTTCCTTGATTTCCTGACCCAATTTTCCTCAGTCTGGCAATTTTTCCTATATTTAAACTCTGTGTCTGACTTTAAGTAACCTGCCCAAGGGCAGTAAGTTACAGAACTACAATAAAGCCTCCTGATTTACACCCCTCAATACTTTTTACCATAGCAGACTATCTCTCATCTCTCAGGGACCTCATATAATCTGAGATAAAAATACCAAAAAAATCATGGAATTTCCTTCTTAAAATGGCACAGACCTAAGCCTTGGAGAATGGAACACTTGAATACTTTGGTACAAATCCAGACAAGTCTTTACCAATCCCCAACATAGTACAAGATGCACTGGAAATGACTGAGAAGCATGGGTCATGTCCTCAGATTACTCAGCATTAAAATAAGTAGATATCCAAGATGGTAAAATAAGTTTGGCCATCAAACAACAAAATTTTTATTTTGGCCCAGCTCAGAAAATGCCTGGTGCAGTGGGAAGAAGTCTAGTGGAAAGAACATTGGGTGTGAAATAAGAGCCCTGTCATCTGAGCTCTTGTTATATCACTTACTACTAGCTGTATGAATTTGTATAAGCTACCAATTCTGTGAAGCTTGGTACCCACTGTCCTCATTTGTAAAATGGGGATAATAATACCTATACTACCTTCCTCTTAGAGCTACCGTAATGGAAGTACTTGGCAGGCTGCCATATTAATGGATAACATTATATTTTTATTCATCGAGGTTATGCTTAATCTCATATTCTTAGAATTCTGATGTTCTCAGCCACTGACTAACAGAAAAGTAGAATCATAGGATCTTAGAGATGAAAAGACTTCACAATCCAACCCTCCTCATTTCACAGGTAAAGAAACTGAAACTCAGGGAAACTGTGACTTGTCTAGGATAATTAAGATAGTAAGTAACTGAGCACAGAATAGAATTCAAATTATCTAACTCCAGGTCTTCATATTTCTTCAGTTTCTACTTAGCACCAGCCATTTGGACATGGTATTTCATCTCATGGGGCCCTCAGTTTCATCCTGTCAATCAATCAGTCAATTAATCAGTTAGTCAGCCAACAAATACTTGGAGAATGTTTTGGCTTGGATTTAATCATATTGTCTTCGATGCCCCTTTTTGCTCCAACTTCCACTTTGGGAAAGCAAAATGGTCAGATCTAAACTTAATACAAAGCTGATTGAAATAAGTGATAGAGAAGAGGAAGGTACTAATAGTTGAATCATTTATGTATTTTGGTAGCCAAAGCTGGATTGCACATTGAGAACTTCTTAGAATCTCAACAAAAATATTTGAAAGCAGAGTTCTTACTTTGCCCCAAGGGTTAGACTTGAAGAATGAAAATAACCCCGTAGAAATATAGCTGAAAAGTACTTATTCTGCAGAGATCAATTCTCCCAAGACTTGGGATAATTGCCCTGTGGTGCTGCACTCTACAATTAAGGGTAGAATAAGTAAAAGTAGATAGGTATGCTATGCTGTAGTGGGGCCCCTTGTTTCCCGCTTCAAATGATTTTCCTCTTGTTCTTTTCCATTTCTGCGTTAAGAAAACAAAAGTCAGTGGGCTTCTTTAAAACAAACAGTCCAAATCTTTTTTTTGGTCTTTCTTCATTTGCCAATAGAAAAAGTACAAGTTTATTCCCTTCTCTCTATCAAAGCATATCATCATGGGATCTTCAATTTAGAGGTAAAAAGGACCTTGGAGAGAGGTTTCTTGAGGGACAATTTCATAACTTCAACATTAGGAAACTGAATCCTAAGAAGTTATACTCAAAGGTTGCTCAGGATTCCATAGTTAGTAAATGTTTGAGTTGAGGTTTGGATGTTGTTCTTTCTGAGTCCAGATCCAATTCCCTGGCCACCATACTATGCTTATGTTGGTGAATTTAATTCAAGTCCACTCAATAAAAATGTTTAGTCCCTAATCATCTATGCCAAGATATGACTATTTTGGACCCCAGGAACACAAAGACAAATGATAAATCATTCTTACTCTCAAGGAACCTATATTGTCCTGGGTAATACAGCATGGAAATAAGTGAAAATATACATGATTCTTTGAAGAGAGAGTTAGTAATATCAACTGGAGTGAATCAAGAAATACTTCCCCTTCCAAAATGAATGAATGAATGGATAGATAAATAAATGAAGGAATAAAGTGAATAAATATATCAGTAAATAAATAACTGAATGAATAGATAACTAGGTAAACAATTATACAATCAAGCAAACAAATATTTATTTTAGTATTGTTTTAGCGACCTAACAAAAACCTGAGAGGCTTTTCCTTCATTATTTGTATTGACTTTGCCAGATTAATTCAAGTTCTAAAGTGACTATGCTAAAACTTCTGCTGGCTTTGAAAATGCCACTTGTGATTGGGAACATGCAGATGTAATGGGAAAGGTGGGGAAAATGGTAAAGAAACTGGTCACTGAAGGCCAGTACTTAGACCATGTGTAGATATTTTCCATTTGTTTTGGGTCAAATCATGTAAAACTTTGATGAGACAATTTCTAACCATATTGTTGAAGTGTGCTAATTGGCTACAGAGTGGGAAAAACCAATGACTCAAGTGGTTTCAACCCTGAATTGAATGTGTATACAAGAATAACAACTTCCCCATTCAGCTTTTGCAATCACAATCAGGCTTATCTACATGGTTATCTATTGTTTGTTAGTGCGAAGGCATTTCAAGACCATTGTGAGAAACCCCTGGGGACTTTATATTGGAGTAGAGAAAAGTTATCCTATTATAACTCTTGCTGATCCCAAATTTTGTAACCCTGGAAACTTCAGCCAAGGAAGATCATCAGACAGAAGTCTCTTTATCAAACGAAACATTCTGACTTCTTTCTGTTGCCACAGGGCAGAGGAGAAACTAAAGGCTCACTTAGATTCTGTAATACTATTCTTAAGGGCCACGAATTGTGTGTTATCATGTCATTGGGAACAAATAATCATCACATTCACAGACCCATGCAATGTATCACATTGTCCTGGAAGTCCCTAGAAATACATAAAGACATACAAATGTATATAAATAGATATATACTTAATATATAAAATTCCTCAAGAAGTTTGTATATACATATATGCCATTTATATATGTAATATAAATATAATTTATATATGTATATAATTTAAGCTTAAATATTAATATGTATGTAATTTAAACATATATATGTATGTATATTTATGTGTGTGTGAGTGTGTGTGTGTGTGTGTGTGCATATAAACTCTTTTTCTAAACCCAATAGTATGGAACCCTCTCCTTAATAGTGGAGATGAAGACTGCACTGAATGAGAAGTAGGGCAGAGTTTGCAAGAGGGAGAAAAGCTTTAGTTCTCAATGAGTCCCTCTTTGAGGTTCTCTAAGTGAGAGTTGCTTTTGAGTCATTTTCAGAACACTCCAGGTAAGAGTCTTGTTTGAATATCAAAAAAAAAAAAAAAAAAAAAAAAAAAAAAAAAAAATTGAGTATCAAGTTGACTTCTCCTTCAAGAAAGAAGATGGAAGAGGCCAATTATATTTCAGTTTGCTGAAGAACAAAACTCTGGGAAGACTTAAGGCGAGCAAGTACTTTTCATCACAATCCCATTCCTAGCTTGCTTCTTCTCTAGAGACTTTGGAGAGTTTTCTCTTGAGATCCAGAACACTCTCTCCTGGTTGAGCTGAATTATCTAGCTCCCAGTGGGAAAGCTCCTTTACTTTCTATTATCTGTTTATGTATTTTCCCCATGTAAACTTCAATTTTTGTTTTGCTGTGATTCAAACAAATGGGTTTCTTTGCTATTGTATTCATTGTGGAAATAGTATTAGGTGGGCAAGGGATCAAGGTTAGATATAGAGCTTGGGACCCTCCTTCCCCCCCAAATGACAAGTAATCAAAAGTTAGGTGAAATCCCTTCATATTTCCTGGATGAACAATGTTTAAAAGAATAGATAGATAAACTTCTATCCCAACATCTACTGTTTCTGAGAACTTCAGCCCCAAATTGCTACTTCATTTCCTGACAGGAATAATAATCTTCTTTGGAGAAAGGTGAGAGATAATAGGCTAAAGAAATTTATCCCTTCTCCCTTTGAGCAATCCTCCTTGCCCATGTGGATCTCCTTACTCATGTGGAGCCCACTTCATTGGAATATGTGCACGTGTACATGTTTTTGTTTAGTTTTTGTCTTTGTATAGCCTGTTTGGTAAATAGTAAGTGCTTAATAATTGTTTATTAATTGTAAATGATCAACTACTCTAAATTACTCAGTTTATAGGTAAACAGAGATCTCTAAAAGATCAGTGACTACATCAGAATTTAAACTCAGGCCCTTGGATTTGTATTGATATTAATTGCTTATTTTTATTTTCTTCCTTTCCCATAGTGAAACCAAAATCAAATAAAAAGAGAAAATATACAATTTGCATAAATATATTATTTAAAATCTATACTAGCAATATATTCTAAAGGAACTTATAAGGCAGAGAGCATAAGTACATTATCTTTTCCAACACGGAAGGAAGAAGGAAAGAAGGAAGGGAGGAAGAAAAGAAGGAAGGAAGAAAGGAAGGAAGGAAGGAAGGAAGGAAGGAAGGAAGGAAGGAAGGAAGGAAGGAAGGAAGGAAAGAAGGAAGGAAGGAAGGAAGGAAGGAAGGAAGGAAGGAAGGAAGGAAAGAAGGAGAGAGAGAAGGAAAAAAGGAGGGAGGGAGGGAGGGAAGGAGGAAATATGGATAAATGTTTATCTTTCTCAGACAAATCTTGATTGTTCTGAAGTACCTGAACAATTGTCTGAATTATCCATCTCACATGGTCACTAAAAGAGGCATTTTTCCACAAAACAAACATTAACAAAAAGCCTCAGTGAACTAAGGCTCTCCAAAGCAGTTTCGAATTTCACCTTATCCAAATGAGGTATCCAAATTTTAAAATAACAAAAGATCATTGAAACCTTTTGGGAAGTATGAGAGGGTGTTCTGTCAAGACAAACCAAAGTCCTTTGGAAAGATATTTAAAACACAGCTTCATCTTTTACGGCTGGAACATTGGGAAGATGTTAGGAGATATATTGGGTGTCAAGGCAAAGTATTTAATCTTTCCTGTTTCCCAGGCAGTCCCTAGGACAGAATTGTTTGCGGGTTTTTAGCCTCTTCTAGCAGGGATGTGGAAGATAAATACTAAAAGCTCGGAGGGGAGTGCTCTGATGCAGATGGAGATCAACATCTCATTTTTTCTTTTGTACCAGACACAGATGTCACATGGAGATGGATTGAGGGTGGGGGTGGGAATGAGGATAGCCATTAGGGAAGGAAAAGTACTAGATTTTATAAGATTTTTAGTCATTTCCCCCCTTTTATCCTACTGCAACCCAATTGGTATTTAGAAATATCTCTAAAATGTTCTCTTTGGAAATTAGATTCTCTTTAGATGGATTCATTTGGAAACCATAAATACAAGACTACGCAAAGCAGATGTCCATTAGAAAAAAAAAGGCAAAGTTAGTGGTAAACTTTAATTCTGGCATTCAGTTTTCCCTAAAACCTGACTTTTGAAATCAGAATAAAAAAATCAAATTGTCTGGTCTATTTATAATTTTTCTAAAGTAAGCAAACAGTGACATATTTTTTCCTTATCAAGGAAACTTAAAAATAGGTCTCTCTTCGAATCATTTATTTGTGATACATAATACCGAAGTTTAGATTTTATCATACTCTATCTTGCATTAGACTTACTTATACTGTCATTTTGTTTGAAGTTGAATAAGGTTGGTCTCCCTAACTAGAATGCAAACACTACAGAATTAGGGACTCTATATTACCAATTCTTTTGGGTTTCCTATAGCACTTACTACAAAGTTTCTTGAAGGCAGAAGATATTTTCTTTTTGTCTTTGTATTCTTAATACCTAGAAAAATACTTCATATTCAGGAAGTTTTTAATAAATATTAAATTTGGATTGAAATGAATCAAACACCTAAATGGTGCTCTGTAGAATACAAAGACGACTAAGATAGCCTTCCCTTTTCTCAAGAAAGTTATAATAACAGACGAAAGATGTATACAAACAAGAAATTCTCCATCCTAGTGCTTGAGAGCTAGAGATGGTTGTATAAAGTAATTGGCTTTTATCATGGCCATTAAAAACAAATAAACAATAACAAAAAAAAAAAAAAACCCTCATATAAAGGAAGAGTTAAAACCTAAAATGAAATACCTTTGGCCATTGGTAAGGAGAGAAGCAGAATATAGGAGAAAGTATGCCACTTAATAGGGTCAAGTCACACAATGAGTAAACTGGCTAGGAATTGCAGGAGTGGTCAGCAACGATGTTTCAGAGAGACTGACTTCAAGCTGGACATACCCAGGTTCACCAGACTTTCCATTAGTACTAGGTTGATGTGAGAGTTCCTGTCAGTCTCCAAGCAGTGAAGGTCATGGATTATATAGAGAGGAAAAGTAGACTTTCAGGGGCAGTTAATTGGTTTTCTATCTTGATGGCGAAAGTCAAGCTGATATTAGATACTGGCCAGGGGAAGCCAGAGAGACCTGGAAACATAGAGAATGAAAGCATGGCAGAAATGGAAGTTTCCACAAGAGGAAAGACATGTGGTCTTGTTTAGAATAGAAATGGAAACCTCCCAAAGTAATTTAAAAAACCCTAATTTGTCATCTAGTTTTAGTTCCTTGTCTCTCCTCAAATCCATTTTACCCACTAAAATAAGAATAACTTTTACATAACATCTACTATGAGATATAGCATCTTCACTGTACTAAGCATATTACAAATATTACCTTACTTGATTCTAACAACACTCGGAGGTAGGTAGGTACTATTATTACTGTTTTACAATTGAGAAATATGAGGCAAACAGAAATTAGGTGACTTCCCAATATCACACAGTTATTAAGTGTCTAGAGCAGTATTTTAATGCAGGTCTTCCTGACTCCAGATTCATTGCTCTCTCCACTACTGCCAAAGCACAATCTTCCTAACTCAGAGATCTCATTGTCATTCTACTACTCAAACAGTCCAGTAATATTGTCTTCCATACAAAATACAGACTACTGGGGGATATGCTGATATGTGTGCAGAATAAAAATAATAAAGAACCAAGAAAAAGAAAAACTTGGAGGAAGAGGAGAAAATTTGATAGAAGCCAGAAGAAAAAAGAACATTAAGAAACATTGAGGATCATTGTTATCAAATACTATCCAGAAAACAAGAAAAGGTTTTAGATTTGGGGTCTAGGAGGATTGTGAACTTTGCACAATTTAAGTATCAAAATTGGAGCCAAGTCATTGACAGAGATTGAGGATGAATGATGTGGATGTGAAGAAGAGAAAGTACTTACATTTTATATATCACTTTATTTTTTATAGCTTTTTATTTACAAGATATATGTATGGGTAATTTTTCAGCATTGACAATTGCAAAGTCTTTTGTTACAATTTTCCCCCTCCTCCTCACCCCCTCCCCCAGATGGCAGGTTGACCAATACATGGAATACTTACATTTTGATGATTTTTAGAAAATAATCAGTGAAGAGGAGAGATAGGGTAATGCCTTGGGGGAAAGAAGAGAATAAGATCTTGTTCTGTTTAGGTTAGAAAACATATTTGTAAGATATAAATGAGAAGGAAGATTAATGATTGTTGGACCAAGATCTTAAGGGAGTAAGATCAAGGATACAATTAGAAGGGTTATTGCCTTGACAAAAGTAAGTATTCATTAAAAATTTACTGAACTAAACCTCTCCATATTTTTCCATAACATTTGCATCTTGCATTTTCTGAAATAAACAAAAAGATGATATGTATTAGTGATAGCTCATATTTCTGTAGAACTTTAAAGCTTTCAGAATATTTCCTTTTAAATAACATTATGAGGCTAGTACTCATTTGACAGATAAAAAAACCAAGGCATCAAAATAAATGAAAAATGACCTGACCAGGGTCACACAGCTAATACAGAACCTGAACTAAAAACACAGATCTTCTTATTTCAGAACCAGCTCTCATTCTTCTCCAAAATGCTAACTTGTAGTTCTGCTGAGGTTTCAGAAATTATATTGTCTTTACAGGATGGTATCATTTGATTTAAAGCTAAATTAAATAGGAAAAATTTTGTTTAATACAAAGAGGAAAACCCTCCAAATGAGTAAAGCTATCCAGAGTAGATGCTATCCAAAGTAGAATGGGCTTGCTTGAAGATAATAGCATCCCCTTCACTGGAGATCATGAATGTTGAAGTGTTGAAGTGAAAACCTAAATTGCAAAAATATAATGAGTCTCCAGGATTGCTTAAATGTTAGGTTCAGCTATTCTGGGCAAGATTTTCTGATTCTTGATAAAGAAAATAAAAGTAAATGCCCACAACTTTATTTTTTTCCCTAAAATATGGGGAACTAGGCTCATGATCAAGGAAATATGCTTATGGTCTCAGCAGCAGTACCAATAACTTATCATTATATTTATTATCTATTTTCAGAAGCCTTTAGTAGGTCTCCCTGCCTACTGTGGCCTGCAAATGATACTTATTCCTACTTATATCTTTCTTCCTCTGATTCAAAAAAGTCATTAAGGCATTTTGTAAACCAAGTGATTCATCTTTTATGGAGCCATCTATCAGGAGCATCTGCCATTTTCTTTGATGAAATACAACCAAAAACAAAGTTTATATTCTTATAGTACTCCAAAGTATTCCAAAGTTTCTAAACCATTTTCTTTCCGTAATTCTATAGCACAGATACTACTGATGTAACCATCCCCATTTTACAGATGAGGGAATAATTTCAGAGAGCATGTGCTTATAGGTAAGGATAGAGCACAGGGCCTGGAATCACAAAGACTCATTTTCCTCTGAGGTCATCTGACCTCAGACACTTATTAGCTTTGTGACTCAGGCTAAGTTACTTTACCCTATTTCCCTTAGTTTCTTCACCTGTATCAGAGAAGGAAATGACAAATCACTCTAGCATCTTTGCCAAGAAAACCCTGAATAGGGTCATGGAGAGTTGGACAGGACTGAAATGATTGAACAACAACTTAAGTGTTGGTATTAACCTTTGAACGTAGGTTTCCTCATTCCAAGTCCAGGGCTCTGTCTGCTACATCATTCTGTTTCTCAAAAATTAGAGTCTCAGGCCTGAAAAATGTTTCAGAGGGAATTTAGTCTAATATATATGTAAATGAGAATCTCTACTTCAGCATCCATGAAAATTTAACATCCAGCCTCTATCTCTAATGAGGGGGGATGCTACTTTCTTCAAGGAAGCACTTTGGATATTTCCAATTTTTAGGAAAGTTTTTTCCCCTCACATTCCACCAAATTTGGCTCTCTTAAATTTCACCTACTCTGACCTCTGGGACCAAGAAGAAGACAAATCATTTTATTACATAATATTTGTTCAATTATTTGAAAATACCTATCATGTTTCCCTTGAGTCTTCCTTCTCCAGGCTAAGTATGACTTCAACCATTCTTTGTATAGAAAGGTTCCTCATCATCCTGGTTGCCTTTCTCAGGATACATTTTAGTTTAGGATTAACCTTCTTAAAATATGTCTCATAGAACTGGATTAATTACTTCTTATATGGTATGACCAGGGCAAAATTCAATGGTACTTTCACTTTTCATATTTTTAGCATTGTTTTTCTATTACCTAGTTTCTTTAACCTCATATTCATGAATTTGTTTTTTAAATATATTTTATGGCTGTAGTTTAATGTTTTTCTTTTGTATTTTATTTCATATAATTAAAAATATTATTCTGAAAAAAAGATCCATAGGCTTCCTCAGAACACCAAAGGTGATCTTTACTCAAAAAAGCTTAAGAACTCCAGATTTACAGAAATAACTAGAGGCTGTACAATTAAAGAAACCACTAGTAGCAAAGCTGGTAAAGAATCAAATTTTCTCCTCAATCCCCTGTACTGGAACCTAAAGTGACACTTCTTCCCTAAAAAGGCTATAATAAAGCCATAATGCCTGTCCCTGGGAAAGTTTCCCATGACAGTGCAGAAAGGCCTGTCTCTGAGGTATACTTCTAGAAGGTCACAAGGGAGAGGGAGAGATTCCACTTCTTCCCACATTAATCAGTATCAGATTCAATGCCACTTGTCAGAAGACCCATAATAGAAAACTCAAAAATGTGATTTGCAACCACCCCTCCTATAATTTGGGTAGCTGATATTTGAATTGTTGTGTTCATCTAAAAGCAC